>NC_085988.1:83447611-83492611 GCF_030014385.1 Trichomycterus rosablanca | reverse complement strand
CTATCTATCTATCTATCTATCTATCATCTATCTATCTATCTATCTATCTATCTATCTATCTATCTATCTATCTATCTATCTATCTATCTATCTATCTATCTATCTATCTGTACATATCACGGTTTCTCTCTTACAGATTTATTAGCCCCTCTGCTGGCAACGTGCTCCCTCTGTCTGGGACTCGATCTGGTCCGGATGAGGCCAGCACCCTTTTCTGGAGCGAGCCCCATGTTACGGAACCATCCATGGGCGCAGGCTGCACCAGTCGATGGATTGGTGGTCTATTTTTCTGTCCCCAGTTCATCTCAAAAGAGACAAGTTAATTTTTTACTGCCTTTATTTAAATTATTCATATAAAGCAACACCACATTATTACACCAATCCCATCAGAGCTCACCAAACACCAAACAAAGCTTTGGAGAAGCTGAAGCCCCTGAAGTTTCCTCATCCGATCATAAGTTGACCTACCCGGTGGCGCATGTGAATTCTTATAGACGCACAAAAAATGCAAATGAGATGGCAGGACACCCGAAGCCCCCAGCAGGCCGGATATTTGACTGGAGATGATGGGATTTAGGCTGAGTCCTTCTTGTTGTCCTTTCAGTGAGTGACGTCAGTAGAGCTGACATGGAGGATCTGGAACAGCTGGGGTCAATATCCAGCCCAAAGCTTCAAAGATTTGATAGATTCACACCGAGGATTCAAACTGAGCCACACGTCTGAGTCTTTTCTCCTACGTTTCGCTCACAGGCTGCTCGTCGAGGCTCCTACGTCAATGTCAAGTTTGCTTTTGTAGGTAAAGCGTCCTTGTATTTTCAAACATTGGCTATTTATTGAAGTAACTATATATAGAATCACACGTTTATATAGTTTGAATAGCAGAAGAACGCCTTTATTTGTTGTTTATACACATACACTGATCAATCATAACATTAAAACCACCTCCTTGTTTCTACACTCACTGTCCATTTTATCAGCTCCACTTACCATATAGAAGCACTTTGTAGTTCTACAATTACTGACTGTAGACAGCTTTCACCCTGTTTTTCAATGGTCAGGACCCCCACAGGACCATCACAGAGCAGGTATTATTTAGGTGGTGGATCATTCTCAGCTCTGCAGTGACACTGACATGGTGGTGGTGTGTTAGTGTGTGTTGTGCTGGTATGAGTGGATCAGACACAGCAGTGCTGCTGGAGTTTTTAAACACCGTGTCCACTCACTGTCCACTCTATTAGACACTCCTACCTAGTTGGTCCACCTTGTAGATGTAAAGTCAGAGACGATCGCTCATCTATTGCTGCTGTTTGAGTCGGTCATCTTCTAGACCATCAGTGGTCACAGGATGCTGCCCACGGGGCGCTGTTGGCTGGATATTTTTGGTTGGTGGACGATTCTCAGTCCAGCAGTGACAGTGAGGTGTTTAAAAACTCCAGCAGCACTGCTGTGTCTGATCCACTCATACCAGCACAACACACACTAACACACCACCACCATGTCAGTGTCACTGCAGTGCTGAGAATGATCCACCACCTAAATAATACCTGCTCTGTGATGGTCCTGTGGGGGTCCTGACCATTGAAAAACAGGGTGAAAGCAGGTAAAAAAGCATGTAGAGTAACAGATGTACTACAGTCAGTAATTGTAGAACTACAAAGTGCCTTTATATGGTAAGTGGAGCTGATAAAATGGACAGTGAGTGTAGAAACAAGGAGGTGGTTTTAATGTTATGGCTGATCAGTGTAATCACTACACAAAGGAACGAGGGAGCATTCCAGTATAAATAAACGCACCCGGTTTTGGGACGGGATATCCGACATGCTCGAGGTCAGGCGTCCCAATACTTTTGTCCCTATTTTGTACCTCATGCTGCCCGAACACGCGCTCACACATGACGCAACCGCTCATCTGTTTCTCATCTGCGGAGGAATTTTGGACTGAAACACACGCTCACATGAAAACACACGGCATGAGCACACGGGCGACTCCTGTCAGTGTTTGATTATTTTTTGGGAGGCTCCGATCGTTCTGGTTTGATTTAAACCAAAAGTGAACGACACCCCCCTCGTTTTTCTACGCTTTCTCTTTCTAAACGCTCGGACGGACGCTTTCCTCCGACTGACCCGAATCTTTGTGACTTGCTGTCGGGTCTCAGAGATATGGATCACGCGGAGACGTGCAGCTCTTGTACGAGCACTTGCAAATCATAAAAATAAATAAATAAATACTTAAATAATTTGTAAGAAATAAAACCAGGGTTCAAAATACAAATATATGGCCAAAAGTATTTGGACACCTGACCACGAGCTTGTTGGAAGTTCCATGTCAAAAACAAACACTATTAAAATAGACTGATACACATACAGTAACAGCAGCTATTCTGAGACGGCTTCTGACATGATTTTCAAATATGTCTGTGGGAATTTATGGCCATTTAGTCAAAGAATGACAGCATGTGTATGGCTGGGCATTGATGTCAGTCATTCCAGAGCTGTTCGGTGAGGCTGAAGTCTGCAATGCTTTGTAACAACAGTTTGGGGAAGGCTCTTTCCTGTTTTAGCATGATTGTACTAAGATAACTGACCTAGATCTCTTCCAGCACCTTTGGGATGAATTGGAATACAGATTGTGAGACAGGCCTTATCGCCCAACATGTGAGTGAGGGACTGAGTGAGTACGTATACATATATACGTGTATGTTAGTACGTGAGTGAATCCCTGCAGTCATGTTTCAAAATCTAGTAAAATGCTTTCCCTGATGCACTGTAGAGCCAAAAGTATGTAGACTGAGAGACCTGGACCTTGATGTCCTCAAACACCATTGGCATGAATTGGAATACAGACCGTGAGCCAGGCCTTATTGCCCAACATTGTAGAGCCAAAAGTATGTAGACTGAGAGACCTGGACCTTCATCTTTTCCAGCACCTTTGGAATAAACTGGAAGACAGACCGTGAGCCAGGCCTTATCGCCCAACATGAGTGCCCACATTTACACTTCTATGTTAGAATGTGAGTGAATCCGTGCAGTCATGTTTCAAAATCTAGTAAAATGCTTTCCAAGATACACTGTAGAGCCAAAAGTATGTAGACTGAGAGACCTGGACCTTGATCTTTTCTAGCACCATTGGGATGAATTGGAAGACAGACCGTGAGCCAGGCCTTATCGCCCAACATGAGCACCCACAGTTATGCTTCTATGTTATAATGTGAGTGAATCCCTGCAGTCATGTTTCACAACATAGTAAAACACTTTCCCAGATACACTATATGGCCGAAAGTATGTAGACTGGGTGAGTTTGGAGTTTCATTTTCCTCCTGAGTGATTCTGCTGACGGGAAAGACGCTTCACCCCCCGGTCGAAAATAAAAGTGTTTGAGCGTCTGGGACGGATGAGATGAACTTTCACTTCGTGGCTTTAGGTGTAATAAATGTGTGGGATTCATCAGTGTGGGTATAAAGCGACACCTGAACCTGCATTTCTGGATTTGCTCATTCTGAACTATAATAATAAAAATATATACATTTAAAAAACATTCTGGTTTGCCATAAGTTGCTATAAAGGGAAGCACGGGGTCGCGCTGTTGCCTTACAGCTAAAAGGTTCTGGGTTTGATTCCCTTTGCAGGCGGCCAGGGTTCTTTGACATGCAAGTCCAAAGACATGCATTCAGAATAGAGCTTCTAGATTAGAGCTACTAGATTAGAGCTACTAGACATTATCCTACTAGACATTATCCTGAGTGAGTGACTGAGTGAATGAGTGAAAAAGTGAATGACAGAGTGAATGGCTGAATTAGTGAATAAGTGAATGACTGAATGAGTGAAAAAGTTAATGACAGAGTGAATGACTGAGTGACAGAAGAAGTGACTCAGTAAGTAAATCAGTCAGTGAGTGAGTGTATAAGTGCATGAGTGACTGAGTGATTCAGTAAATGAGTAAGTGAATGAGTGAATAAGTGAGTGGATGAGTAAATAAGTGAGTATGTGAATGAGTGAGTGAGGGACTGAGTGAGTGAATCAATAAATGAGTGAGTACGAGTGAGTGAGGGACTGAGTGAGTGAGTGAATGAGTAAATGAGTGAGTAAATGAGTGAATGACTGACTGAGTAAGTGAATGAGTGACTAGATAAATGACTAAGTAAGCTATTGACTGAATAAGTGAGTGTAGGAGCTACTAGAAATTAGCCTGAGTGACTGAATGAATAAGTAACAGTGAATGAGTGAGTGACTGAGTGAGTGAATGAGTGACTGAGTGAGTGACTGAGTGAGTGACTGAGTGAGTGAGTGGGTGAGAGAGTGAGTGAATTAATAACTGAGTGAATGAGTAAATGAGTGAGGGACTGAATGAATAAGTGAGAGTGAATGAGTGAGTGAGTGAACAAGTGACTAAGTGAGTAAATGAGTGACTAAGTGAGTGACTGAGTGACTGAGTGACTGAGTGAATGAGTGAGTGACTGCGTGAGTGAACAAGTGACTGCGTGAGTGAACAAGTGACTGAGTGAGTGAATGAACGAGTGACTAAGTGAGTGACTGAGTGAGTGTGCGACAAATTAAGCTGGTGACTGAATAAGTGAGTGTAGGGGCTACTAGAAATTAGCCTTACTGAATGAATAGAGTGAATGAGTGAGTGACTGCGTGAGTGAACAAGTGACTAAGTGAGTGAACAAGTGACTAAGTGAGTGAATGAACGAGTGACTAAGTGAGTGACTGAGTGAGTAAATGACAAAGTAAGCTGGTGACTGAATAAGTGAGTGTAGGTGCTACTAGAAATTAGCCTGGGTGACTGAATGAATAAGTGAGTGAATGAGTGAGTGACTGAGTGAATGATCGACTAAGTGAGTGAGTGAGTGGGTGAGAAAGTGAGTGAATAAGTAAATGAGTGAGGGACTGAATGAATGTGACAGTGAATGAGTGAGTGGCTGAGTAAGTGAGCCACCGAGTGAGTGAATTAGTAAATGTGTGAGTGAATGAGTGAGTGAGCGAGTGAGTGAATGAGTGAGTGAATGAGTGAGTGAGCAACTGTGCGAGTGAGTAAGTGAATGACTGAGTGAGTAAGTGAATAAGTAAGTGAGGGACCAAGTGAGTGAATGAGTAAATGAGTGAGTAAGTGAATGAGTAAATGTGTGACTGAGAGAGTGAGCGACAAAGTAAGCTGGTGACTGAATAAGTGAGTGTAGGAGCTACTAGAAATTAGCCTGAGTAACTGAATAAGTGACAGCGAATGAGTGAGTGGCTAAGTGAGTAAGTGAGCCACCGAGTGAGTGGATGAGTAAATGAGTGAGTGAGTAAGTGAATGAGTATGTGAGTGACTGAGTGTGTGAGTGACTGAGTGGATGACTGAGTACGTGAATAAGTAAGTGAGGGACCGAGTGAGTGAGTGAGTAAATGAGTGAATAAGTGAATGAGTAAGTGAATGAGTGAATAAGTTAATGAGTGAATAAGTTAATGAGTGAGTGAGTGACTGAGTGTGTTAGTGACTGAGTGTGTGAGTGACTGAGTGGATGACTGAGTAAGTGAATAAGTAAGTGAGGGACCGAGTGAGTGAGTGAATAAATGAGTGAATAAGTGAATGAGTAAGTGAATGAGTGAATAAGTTAATGAGTGTGTGAGTGACTGAGTGGATGACTGAGTAAATGACTGAGTAAGTGACTGAGTAAATAAGTGAATGAGTGTGTGTGAGTGTGTGTGTGTGAGTAACTGACTGAGTGAGTGAATGAGTGAGTGAGTAAATGAGTGAATAAGTGAATGAGTGAGTGAGTAAATGAGTGAATAAGTGAATGAGTAAGTGAATGAGTGAGTAAGTGACTGTGTGAGTGACTAAGTGGATGACTGAGTAAATGACTGAGTAAGTGACTGAGTGAGTAAGTGAATGAGTAAGTGAGCGACCGATTGAGTGAATGAGTAAGTGAATGAGTGAGTGAGTGACTGAGTGTGTGAGTGAGTAAATAAGTGAATAAGTGAGTAAGTGAATGAGTGAATAAGTGAATGAGTAAGTGAATGAGTGTGTGAGTGACTGAGTGGATGACTGAGTAAGTGACAGTGAGTAAATGAGTAAATAAGTGAGTAAGTGAATGAGTAAGTGAATGAGTGAGTGAGTGACTGAGTGTGTGAGTGACTGAGTGGATGACTGAGTAAATGACTGAGTAAGTGACTGAGTGAGTAAGTGAATGAGTAAGTGAGCGACCGATTGAGTGAATGAGTAAGTGAATGAGTGAGTGAGTGACTGAGTGTGTGAGTGAGTAAATAAGTGAATAAGTGAGTAAGTGAATGAGTGAATAAGTGAATGAGTAAGTGAATGAGTGTGTGAGTGACTGAGTGGATGACTGAGTAAGTGACAGTGAGTAAATGAGTAAATAAGTGAGTAAGTGAATGAGTAAGTGAATGAGTGAGTAAGTGACTGAGTGTGTGAGTGACTGAGTGGATGACTGAGTAAATGACTGAGTAAGTGACTGAGTGAGTAAGTGAATGAGTAAGTGAGCGACCGATTGAGTGAATGAGTAAGTGAATGAGTGAGTGAGTGGGTGACTGAGTGTGTGAGTGAGTAAATAAGTGAATAAGTGAGTAAGTGAATGAGTGAATAAGTGAATGAGTAAGTGAATGAGTGTGTGAGTGACTGAGTGGATGACTGAGTAAGTGACAGTGAGTAAATGAGTAAATAAGTGAGTAAGTGAATGAATGAATAAGTGAATGAGTAAGTGAATGAGTGAGTGAGTGACTGAGTGTGTGAGTGACTGAGTGGATGACTGAGTAAATGACTGAGTAAGTGACTGAGTGAGTAAGTGAATGAGTAAGTGAGCGACCGATTGAGTGAATGAGTAAGTGAATGAGTGAGTGAGTGGGTGACTGAGTGTGTGAGTGAGTAAATAAGTGAATAAGTGAGTAAGTGAATAAGTGAATGAGTAAGTGAATGAGTGTGTGAGTGACTGAGTGGATGACTGAGTGAGTGACTGAGTGAGTAAATGAGTAAATAAGTGAGTAAGTGAATGAATAAGTGAATGAGTGAATAAGTGAATGAGTAAGTGAATGAGTGTGTGAGTGACTGAGTGAGTGACTGAGTGAGTAAATGAGTTAATAAGTGAGTAAGTGAATGAGTGAATAAGTGAATGAATAAGTGAATGAGTGTGTGAGTGACTGAGTGAGTGACTGAGTGAGTAAATGAGTGAATAAGTGAATAAGTGATTGCCAGTGAGTGAGTAAATGAATGAATGGCAAGTATGAGAGGGAGAAAGCAGGTTATATAGAAACTCCTCCACCTGGAGCGCATTAATGCTCACGAGAAACAGGTGATCGTCAATCAAGAGGAACTGACCCATCAATCATCTGCACCTCCGCGCCCCCTCTGCTGGCCAAAATTGCAGCGCAGGAGGACACGACTCCTAACGTCTTTCGAAGTCACCCAGGGTCTCTCGAACCCGCTCAGAATCACAGCGACCGCTTACGTGACAGGTGTGTAACACAGTGACTGATTGCTGATGTGTGAGGACTGTATAGACGAGTGTGTGTGTGTGTGTGTGTGTGTGTGTGTGTTTGTGTGTGTTGACGGAACGCGTCTGGATTTGTTTAGCGCTCGGTTTTGAAATTGGAATCCTGTTCAGTCATGTTCCCTTTAGGAAGGATTAGGACTGAGATTGGGGTTACGGTAAACGTCACCCTAACCCCATCTCCCTCGTACTGACTTCTCCCCAGACGTGTGCGCGCACACACACACACACACACACACACACACACACACACACCACAATGCTGTCATGTAGGAATCCTATTAAGAATGTGTTTACCTGTAGAGTCGGACTCGTGTGACACATTTGGACACAGTCTGGTGACACTCCGACCCGGTGGAAAAGATAGATGTGTAAGTGCACACACACACACACACACACACACACACACACACACATCATTAAGGACAAGTATTTGGACACCTGACCATTACAGTGACCTCTGTGTGATCTCAGCAAGAACGACAGCCGCTCTTCTAAGAAGCTTCTCACAAGACTTTAGAGTATGTTTGTGGGAATTTGTGCCCATTCAGTCAAAAGATGACAGCATTTGGATGGCCGGGTGTTGATGCTGGTCAAAAAAGTCGCGGTCGATGTTCCGGTTCATCCTAGAGCTGTTGAGTGGGACTGAAGACAATAATGCTGGTTCTGATAGAAAGGTGTCAGAATACACAGAGCATCACAGTTTGTTGCAAAAGGGGGACCAACACAATATTAGGAGGGTGGTCATAATGTTATGCCTGATCGATGTATACACTATATTGCCAAAAGTATTCGCTCGTCTGCCTTCACACACATATGAACTTGAGTGACTCCCATTCTTAATCCACAGGGTTTAATATGATGTCGGCCACCCTCTGCAGCTATAACAGCTTCAACTCTTCTGGGAAGGCTTTCCACAAGGTTTAGGAGTGTGTTTATGGGAATTTTTGACCATTCTTCCAGAAGTGCATTTGTGAGGTCAGACACTGATGCATGAAATTGTCCAAAATCTCTTGGTGTGCTGAAGCATTAAGAGTTCCTTTCACTGGAACTAAGGGGCCGAGCCCGACTCCTGAAAAACACCCCCACACCATAATCCCCCCTCCACCACACTTTACACTCGGCACAATACAGTCAGACAGGTACCGTTCTCCTGGCAACCGCCAAACCCAGACTCGTCCATCGGTTTGCCAGACGGAGAAGCGTGATTCGTCACTCCAGAGAACACGTCTCCACTGCTCTAGAGTCCAGTGACGGCGTGCTTTACACCACTGCATCCGGCGCTTTGCATTGCGCTTGGTGATGTAAGGCTTGGATGCAGCTTCTCAGCCATGGAAACCCATTCCATGAAGCTCTACACACTGTTCTTCAGCTCATCTGAAGGCCACATGAAGTTTGGAGGTCTGTAGTGATCGACTCTGCAGAAAGTTGGTGACCTCTGCGCACTATGTTCCTCAGCATCCGCTGACCCGCTCTGTCATTTTACGTGGTAACACTTCATGGCTGAGTTGCTGTTGTTCCCAATCGCTTCCACTTTATTATAATAGCACTGACAGTCGACTGTGGAATATTTAGTAGTGAGGAAATTTCACGACTGGACTTGTTGCACAGGTGGCATCACGGTACCACGCTGGAATTCACCGAGCTCCTGAGAGCGACCCGTTCTTTCACTGATGTTTGTAGAAGCAGTCTGCATGCCGAGGTGCTCGGTTTTATACACCTGTGACCATGGAAGTGATCGGAACACCTGAATTTAATGATTTGGATGGGTGAGTGAATACTTTTGGCAGTATGATGTATGTACATGTATTACGTTTGCGTATGGGAAGGGCCGGTTGTGGCCTGCGGGTCGTACAATGCCCAGGTGTGGTTTAGTGTATTTTTCTTCATAATGAGTCTAAATGAACACCAATCAAATCAAATCAGAACCTGGTTGTTTGTACGTTGTCCTGCCACGACATCGAAACCTCATTCTTAATAATTAATTCCAGTAACTGATGGAATCACAGCGGAAAACGAGCCAACACATTATTAAATATCATCCTCATATCAACCTCAGCGCTTATTTCCTTTATTGGTGATTGAATAATAATCATAATTATTATTATTATTATTTCTTCTCCCCCGCGCTTACAATCAAATTGCTGCTCGATAGCAACAGCGATAATGACGCTAACGACGACAACGGTGGCTCGTCTAACTAACCGATATTACAGCATAGATCACTCAGCAACGGCCCCGCCGAGACTGAGGGGTTAATAGGACAGAACGATGTAATCATCCTAACTGCAACTCGGGGAGCGATGGGGGATTGAGTTTATTCGGCTAATGTGCGTGATGAGCTGATGAAAGCCGGACTAAACCCAGCGGGACCTGATTAAGCTCCTGCATGGTGGATTTTATTGATTTTTATAAAGACATTAACATTTGTAAAACAGAGATGTAAATTTGTTGGGAGAAAAAAACCTTACATGTTTAATATTTACATGTGAAGTCTCGCCCTGTGATGTACGTTTCGTTGACCTGTCCGGGGTGTTTCCTGTCGTGACCCTGACCGGAATTAAGTGGTCATAAAACAGACATGAGTGAATGTTTAGATAGGCAGTGTTTAGATAGGCAGACTATAGTATTATGCTCACCTGCCATGCCACTAACAAGCGATAAACAAGAGCCATTGTGCTTAAAAGGCAGTCTCTTCGCCTCATCAAGCACTAATATGTTTCAGGTTGAGGAATGTCTATTTAATTATGACCTCTTTGCCTCATGGTTGCTGGCCTCACTTCATCGCTTTGTATCCTCTGTGCCAAACGTGTTGTGAGAAGTAACAGCAACATTACAAAGTGGTAAATGCTTTACCGTCCCAACTTTTTGTGGAATGTGTTGCAGGCCTGAAATTAAGAAAGATGAATAAGGAAAGAATTGAATGAATGAATGAATGAATGAATGGGGACTGACCAGCCCCCCACATAAAAAGTGAACATGTGGGTGGACGTTCTTATTTGAGCTGCATCACGCTGACCAACAAAGTTCCCCCAGGGCGTTTCACGTGACCCTGATTGAATAATAATCATAATTATTATTATTATTATTTCTTCTCCCCCGCGCTTACAATCAAATTGCTGCTCGATAGCAACAGCGATATAAAGCGGTAATAAAGCAGAGAATGACTGTTCAGTCTTGTTTAGATAGGCAGAGGGGCATGGTGTATAGTATTATGTCCACCTTCCATGCCACTAATAGCCAACAAAGGGTATGGAGGCACAGATGACCGACAGTGCCATTGTCTCCAACAGGCAGTCTCTGCACCTTAAGTGCTAAGCTAATATGTATATTTAATTACGACTTCTTTGCCTGATAGTTGCTGGCTTCTCTGGTTTAACCTTCTTTCTGAGGCTGTGATGTTGTGATTCTGCGCCCTGTCCAGCCCAGGTTTTATGCTGGCACATACGTTGGCTTCAATTCATTGCTTGGTATCCTCAGTGCCAAACGTGTTGTGCGAAGGAACGTCCAAATTACAAAGTGGTAAATGCTTTACCGTCCCAACGGTGTGGCATGTGTTGCAGATCTGAAATGCAGGAATGGACAATTATTAAGAATTGCTGTCCCATCTTTTTCTGAGGTTGGATTATAATTATTTTAATACATACTGTATATCAGCAGTGGGTGTGGCTTTGAGCTTGTGTGGCATAATGTTAAGAGCCATGCTGCTGGTTCCAGGGGTTTGAATCCCGGGCTGGGCTCACAAATAGGAAGGCGCTTGGTGTTAGTGCACACTTGGTGCAGGTCCCAAGCCCCTTAATGGAAGCAGCAGAAAGAAATCGTGCATTAACAATGGGTGTGGCTAAACCTATATACTCTGTGGTACAGATAGATAGATAGATAGATGATAGATAGATAGATAGATAGATAGATAGATAGATAGATAGATAGATAGATAGATAGATAGATAGACAGATAGATAGATAAACATGAGACATAATCACCGTAATCTGTGTATAAGTACAGCATCTAAATAATCTGGATTATGAGTTCAGTGTCTTATTAGAATCTTCTCTACTGAGGCAGCTGATCAGGAAGGTAGTAGGCAGCAGGGCGGGTCACTAGGTTTGGGTCAGACCCAATATAAATGAAGAAAGAATTAAATGAATGAATGAATGTGCAGTTTCTGACTTCTGCTGTAGGAAAACGGTCTAATAAAGTGGTTATTTCCATGTTTTAATAATTCTACAGAGTTTGAAATGGGTCGGACGTCTGACCAGCCCCCCACATAAGAAGTGAACGTGTGGGTGGACGTTCTTATTCGAGCTGCTTTTCAGACGTGCATCACGCTGACCAACAAAGTTCTGACTATGAGTCACGAGCACTTCTCAGACGAACGTTTTACCAGTGTACTGGTCAGCACAGACCGACGGGTTGTCACGAATGGCTGGCCGAGTGAGCAGGACTCTTTGTAGATGTCAAAAATCGTGGTGTTTATTAACAAGACTGGAAAAAACACAAGAAAGCAGAAGCAAAGATGATGAACTGTGAACTAACATGCAAAGGAAACTTAGATTATTTTCAGACTCAATGATAAGCTCAGACGATACTTAGATCATAAAGGACATTTAAGTCCCTACCTGCATCACGGACCCTGAAATGAGCCGTTTCCCGTGTAATATGCAATTTGCTGTGAAATTCAAACTTTAATGTTTGAACTTTGATGTTTAGCTACTGTATTTAACATTTTTCATGGCTTGGTTAACTTCCTAAAATTAAATACGGATGAAACTGAAATTCTGCTTGTGGGTACAAAGTCAAGTCAAGTCAAGTCAAGTCAAGTCAAGTCAAATTTATTTATATAGCGCTTTTTACAGTAGACATTGTCTCAAAGCAACTTTACAAGACCCAGGACCAGCAGATACAAAAACCCCTGTTGAGCAAGATGAGGGCGACAGTGGCAAGGAAAAACTCCCTTAAAAATACAGGAAGAAACCTTGAGAAAAACCAGACTCAGCAGGGTGAAATGCATTATTATTATTATTATTATTATTATAAGTGTCTCAAGTTTACTGGTTAATCTGCACTATGAGGCGTCCTAGCAATCCTACGGCAATTCAGTTAGCAATCGTTTAGTCAAAATGTCCAAGATGTGGAAGTGTAAAGCAGCTAAAAACACGACTCGGGTAACTGAGTTTGGAAAACTAACAACTAATTCTGTGGACGCCTCGCACCGTCGCTGGATGTTCTAGGTTTACATTCAACTATTAAGGTAGCTGGGCTGTGTGTTGTAGCTTCTATTTATTCTATCATTTATTCTATCAAAGGTCAGTGAAATTAAGCAAATTTTTCCATGAATATAGTAGCAGATTTGTAGCATTGACACAGACGGAGACGAGTCAGCAGGAATCATTTTTGCTCTTGGTAATGAAAAAGAACCTGATTCACTCACTGATGTGAATTAGTGGCCGGGAGAAGAGGTACAGGAACTACTTTGTTCAGCGCTCGGCTTGAGCGGTGCGGTAAAACGTCATCAAAGTGTGAATATGAGCTGAATCTGCATTAGTGTGGAATAACCGTCAGATCCAGTGTTACAGCTCCACATGTATCTGTGTTTATCTGGATTCTCCTTCCTGTTTCACTTTTAAACTTGTGTTACAGCTCGAGCTTCTGAGAAATGGTGAGAATCAGAATCAGCTTCTCCCAGAGTCTAAAACTCTTCTGGTTCTAAATAAAGCTTAACGTGGTTTAATGTAGTAAAAGAAGGAGACAGGAGCACTAAACTTCTCTTCATTATTACTGCTCATAAGTTCCTCCACTAATCACATTCCTCACTCGCTGTTTTACTACAATAAGTCACGGTAAGGTTTGTTTGTACGGGGGCGGCACGGTGGCTAAGTGGGTGGCACTGTCACCTCACAGCAAGAAGGTTCTGGGTTCGATCTCCAGGTGGGGCGGTCCGGGTCCTTTCTGTGCAGAATATGTTCTGTGTGGGTTTCCTCCCACAGTCCAAAAACATGCAGCCAGGCTACAATTATACTCACATTTTCGGCATTTAGTAGACGCGACACAGTACTGTGACAGTATATTGTCTAAGCAATTAAGGGTTAAGGGCCTTGCTCAAGGGCCCAACAGTGGCGGTAGTGGGGCTTGAACCAGCAACCTTTAGATTACTAGCACAGTACTTTGACCACTAGGCTACAACGGCCCAGGTTAATTGGAGACACTGAATTGTCCTATAGGTACCTGGCCGCTAGGATGCATAAACCAGTGCCATGTAGTGCCGGTCCCAAGCCCGGATAAATAAGGATGGTTGGGTGAGGAAGGGCATCCGGCGTAAAAACTGTGCCAAATCAATAATGCGGATCACTAACGGGAGCAGCCGTGGATACAGATAGAAGCTTTGTTTGTACGGCCTGAGTCGCTTTTACCCCGTCATATCAAACAGTTCGTCTCATTGGCGGAGCTTTAAAAAGGTGAGCGGCAAACAGGGTCAAAGTCCAATCAAAAATTGCGAGCCCAACACTGCAAAAGTGTGTCTCTTTAGGCGCCCGGTCGGCTGGTAGCACAGCTGAGATTCGAACCTGGTTCTTAGTGATGGTCGGCTAGCGTATTAGACCGCCATGCAATCTGAGCGCCTTCAACATTATTATGAACACCCAGACACGTTTTAATTGTACACTATATATACCTAAAAGTATGTGGAGGCTCCTTCATTTTAACTTTGTGCCAACAGTTTGGGGAAGGCTCTGTCCTGTTCCTGCATGGCTGTTCCATAACGTTGGACCAGTTTGATGCCTGGACATGCCCCTGATAAACAGTTTTGGGATGAACTGGGCTAACAACAGTGCCGGCCTTCCAAAATCCTCTTTTGACTGAATGAACATGAATTTTCACACCCCAGAATCTTGTGGGAAGCCTCCCAGAGGCAAGGCCATGATCGTTGACAAGATTAAGCAACTATATACAGTATTAATGCCTGAGGGTTTAAAATAGGACGTCTGACAAGCTCACGGTCGTTTGTCTACATACTTTTGGCTATACACTGTATATCAATAGCAGCCAATAAAGTGTTTACAGAGTGTATAGAATGAGACGCACGGCACTGTAGTGAGATGTAATCATAGCACTGACCCAGCGTTTATATGAACGGAGCTAAGTGCAGCTCTGCCCCAGTTCTGTCTTCATCTCTATTTTAGGTTATAAATCACATTTAGCTAGCGCACCGCGCTGCTCACACACACACACACACACACACACACGATCAAGACTGAGGCATCATTTTAAAACAGACACACAAAAGCTCCACGTCTCCTAGTGATCTCTCTACACAGACGCATTTTACATCATCCTACACTCCTGGGAAGAGGGCGTGTCTAAATTCTTAGATTCCTTCAAATGCTCCTACTGAGGCGCCTTAATTCTGAGTGATGATCTGACTGAATGACGAGGGAGCGTCCGACGCCTCCTCAGCGTCCATAAAGACAGGGCTAAAGAGCCCTGACCTCGACCCTAATACAAGCCAGCAGTGCATGACTTCTCGAATGCTGTTTCAGTAAGTGGGTACAAATTCCCACAGGCCTGCTCCAAATGAGTGCAGGCTGTTACTGGTTCAAAGAAGAAGCGACATGGTAAAGTGTCCAAATACTTTTGGCTGTATAGCATTCGCTTTCTTCACTGACCTCTGGAACTGAAGCTCAGTGTCTGATTGGCTGACGCATGATGTCACTGTGTGTGAAGCTCTAGAAGGACGACTGCAGGGATTTATGACCCAAAAAAGTGTTGATGTGAGGATAATGATGAGTCGCACGTAGCCACACACACACACACACACACACACACACAGTGCTGATGTGAAACTTGCTCGACTGTAGACAGTTTTAGCAGTTTCGTATTGAGAGCGACGTGTTTCATTGTGGTTTTTGTGTATATTTGTATATGTTTGTGTTTGTATTACTGTGTGTTAATGTGTGTATATGTGTGTTTGTATTACTGTGTGTTAATGTGTGTATGTATTACTGTGTGTGCCAACATCAGTGTCCAGCCATTCAAATGCAGTCATCTTTCGACCAAACGGGCACAAATTCCCATACACTGACATACTTTAAAGTCTCGTGAGAAGCCAAAGAGGTCACTCGTACTGTTTACTACGGCTTGTTTTTGATGTGGGACGTCCAACAAAACTATGATCAGGTGTCCAAATACTTTTGGCTCTATACTGTAGATGGATGTGTGTCATGAAACTGTGATCTTGAGTTGATATTTCAGATATTACATTTATATCAATATTGCAAATCAAGGAATCTTCTGAGCAAACAAGCGGCTCCGTTCCAATTTTCAGGCTAGTAAAGTAACCTTTGAGTGGCGGCGGCTCTCCGGAGGAACCGCGTAACCTTTTCCAGCAGCACTTACTGATATCTGAGGACGGATGAGCGCGAGTGTCGCCTCTTTAATAGATAAAGTTCACACACTCCGCTTCGAAAATCTCCACTTAACACACACGATATAATCAACACACGACACACGGCTTACAGTCAAAAGCATGTGGACACCACTTTCAGGTGTTACATTCGGGTGTTTTAGCCCTGGGAGGCACTGTGGTGCTGTTGGTAGCGCTTTTACCTCACAGCAAGAAGGTCCTGGGTTCGAATCCCTGGCGTGGGTTTCCTGCAGGAGCTCCGGTTTCCTCCCACAGTCCAATTACATGCAGTCAGGTCAACTGGAGCTGCTAAAATCGCCCTGTGATGGACTGACGACCTGTCCAGGGTGTTTCCTGCTGTTCGCCCAATATCTCCGACCCACTGTGACCCTGACCAGGACAACATGGCAATGACCATGCAAGAAGGTCCAAGATGGCAATGACCATGCAAGAAGGTCCTGGGTTCGATTCCCAGGTGCAGTGGTTCGGGTCCTTTCCGTGTGGAGTGTCTGTGTGGGTTTCCTCCAGGTGCTCCGGTTTGTGTGTGTGTGTTTGCCCTGTGATGAACTGGCAATCTGTCAAGGGTGTTTCCTGCTGTTCGCACAATAAATCTGACCCACTGTGACCCTGACCAGGACAACATGGTAATGACCAATGAATAAACAGGTCCAAAATGCACTTGTATTTATTGCACTGTGTATATTGCGGCGACATGTGGGCGACTCGGTGGGTAGCACTGTCGCCTCACAGCAAGAAGGTCCTGGGTTCGATTCCCAGGTCCTTTCTGTGCGGAGTTTGCATGTTCTCCCCGTGTCTGTGTGGGTTTCCTCCAGGTGCTCCGGTTTCTTCCCACAGTCCAAAGACATGCAGTCAGATTAAGTAAAGATACTAAAGTTGCCCTCAGTGTGTGTGTGTGTGTGTGTGTGTGTTTGCCCTGTGATGAACTGGCAACCTGTCCAGGGTGTTTCCTGCTTTTCTCCTAATGAACACGCCCCACCGAGACCCTGACCAGGACTACACGACCATGACCAATGAATGAACAGGTCCAAAAATGCACTGTGTATATTGCGGCAACATGTTTGCTCTGTCACCTCACAGCAAGAAGGTCCTGGGTTCGATTCCCAGGCGGGGCGGTCCGGGTCCTTTCTGTGTGGAGTTTGCATGTTCTCCTCGTGTCTGTTTCCTCCGGGTGCTCCGGTTTCCTCACGCAGTCCAAAGACGTGCAGTCAGGTCAACTGGAGCTGCTAAAATTGCCCTGTCCGGGGTGTTTCCTGCCTTTCGCCCAATGAATCACACTCACCAAGACCCTGACCAGGATAAAGCGGTGGTTAAACAGACACTGGATGAATGAATAAGGTAAAGTAAATATACTAAAATTGCCCTAAGGGTGTGTGTGTGTGTGTGTGTGTGTGTGTGTGTTTGCCCTGTAATGAACTGGCAACCTGTCCTAATGAACACGACTCACCGTGACCCTGACCAGGACAACATGGTAATGACCAATGAATGAACAGGTCCAAAAATGCACTTGTATTTATTGCACTGTGTATATTGCGGCGACATGTTGGCTCGGTGGGTAGCACTGTCGCCTCACAGCAAGAAGGTCTTGGGTTCGATTCCCAGGTGCAGGGACCCACCGATACCCTGACCAGGATAAAGTGGTGGTTAAACAGACACTGAATGAATGAATGTTTCAGTATCAAACATTGAATCTATACAGTGTTAATCAACCAATTATAGAAGATCAATGGTATGCATTCAGCTTAACTGTGTGTTTGTGTGTGTGTGTGTGTGTGTGTGTGTGTGTGTGTGTGTGTGTCGCTGCGGGCGACTTCCTGCTTTCCTTTGAAAGTGTGTGAAGCTCTAGAAGGACGACCGCAGGAATGAATGACCCAGAAAAAATTGTGAAAGAAAGTATATATAGATGTGAGAATAATGACGAGTCGCACGTAGCCACACACACACACACAGAGGGAGCAGTGATGTGAAACTTGCTCGACTGTAGACAGTTTTAGCAGTTTCGTATTAAAAGCCGACATGTTTCAGGTGGTTTTTCGATGATCTGCTGAGTTTAGTTTCAGAATAAGGTGATGGTTAATAGGTGCAGTTAAACTTGCCCTGTTCATATGGGCACAGAGAAGCCACCATTTGTGTCATTAAAGTTTCTGTGTGTTTCTCTCTGTGTGTGTTAGTGTGTGTATTACTGTATGTGTGTATTTGAATAGGTATATTACTGTGTGTGTGTTACTGTATGTGCTTGTATTACTGTGTGTATGTGTGTGTTTGTATTACTGTGTTAGTGAGTGTGTGTTAATGCGTGTGTTTGTATTAGTGTGTGTTAATAAGGGGATGTGTGTGTGTTTGTATTACTGTGGTAATGTGTGGTAGTGTGTGTTTGTATTACTGTGTGTTAATGTGGGGATGTGTGTCTTAATATTACTGTGTTAGTGTGACCATGTGTGTGTGTAGTACTGTGTATTACTGTGTGTGTGTGTGTTTGTATTACTGTGTTAATGTGTGTGTTTGTATTACTGTGTTAATGTGTGTAATTGTATTACTGTGTGTTAATGTGGGGATGTGTGTGTTTGTATTACTGTGTTAGTGTGACTATGTGTGTGTGTGTAGTACTGTGTATTACTGTGTTAATGTGTGTGTTTGTATTACTGTGTTAATGTGTGTGTTTGTATTACTGTGTGTTAATGTGGGGATGTGTGTCTTAATATTACTGTGTTAGTGTGACTATGTGTGTGTGTGTGTGTAGTACTGTGTATTACTGTGTGTGTGTGTGTGTGTGTTTGTATTACTGTGTTAATGTGTGTGTTTGTATTACTGTGTGTTAATGTGGGGATGTGTGTGTTTGTATTACTGTGTTAGTGTGACTGTGTGTGTGTGTGTAGTACTGTGTATTACTGTGTGTGTGTATTACTGTGTTAATGTGTGTGTTTGTATTACTGTGTTAGTGTGACTATGTGTGTGTTTGTAGTACTGTGTATTACTGTATGTGTGTGTATTTCTGTGTTAATGTGTGTTTTTATATTACTGTGTGTTAATGTGGGGATGTGTGTGTTTGTATTACTGTGTTAGTGTGACTGTGTGTGTGTATGTATTACTGTGTATTACTGTGTGTGTGTGTGTGTGTGTGTTTGTATTACTGTGTTAATGTGTGTGTTTGTATTACTGTGTTAATGAGTGCGTTTGTATTACTGTGTGTTAATGTGGGGATGTGTGTGTTTGTATTACTGTGTTAGTGTGACTATGTGTGTGTGTGTGTAATACTGTGTATTACTGTGTTAGTGTGACTGTGTGTGTGTAGTACTGTGTATAACTGTGTGTGTGTGTATTACTGTGTTAATGTGTGTGTTTATATTACTGTGTGTTAATGTGGGGATGTGTGTGTTTGTATTACTGTGTTAGTGTGACTATGTGTGTGTGTGTAGTACTGTGTATTACTGTGTGTGTGTATTACTGTGTTAATGTGTGTTTTTGTATTACTGTGTGTTAATGTGGGGATGTGTGTGTGTATTACTGTGTGTGTGTGTGTGTGTGTATTACTGTGTGTGTGTTTGTGTGTGTGTTTGTAGTACTGTGTATTACTGTGTGTGTGTGTGTATTACTGTGTTAATGTGTGTGTGTGTATTACTGTGTGTTAATGTGGGGATGTGTGTGTGTGTGTGTGTGTGTGTTTGTATTCCATTGTTTCAGTGTATTGTGGGTCATTTTATATTTGTGTGTTTGTGTGAGTATGTGTGTATTATTGTATGTTTGTATTCCTGTGTATGTATGTATATTTTGTGTCAGTTTATATTAGTGTGTGTATCAGTATGTGTTTGTGTGTGTGTGTGTGTGTGTGTGTCTATTGCTGGGTGTGTGTATCTGCGTGTATTGTGTGTCAGTTTATATTTGTGTGTGTGTGTGTGTGTGTGTGTGTTTGTATTACTGTGTTAGTGTGTGTATTACTGTATGTGTATATCTATATTACTGTGTATGTGTATTATTGTTAATGTGTTTTTGTGTTAGTGTTAGTGTGTGTGTATTATTGTGTTTGTATGTTTGTATCAATGTGTTAGTGTGTTTGTATTCTTGGGTGTGTGTGCATCTGTGTGTATTTTTAAATCAGTTTATATGTGTGTGTGTGTATGTTAGTGTATCAGAGTGTTTGTGTGTGTATCAGTGTGTATTCGTGTGTGTTTGTGTGTGTATCAGTGTGTATTCGTGTGTGTTTGTAGACAGGAGCTCGCTGGCACCTGTCTTGTTAGTGAGAAGTGGTGCAATTTTGAGAAATGTGCATAGAAACTGGATTTATCTCACCCTGCCAACACCACACACACACACACACACACACACACACACACACACACACACACACACACACACACACACACACACACACATGCTTACAGTGACCCAGAATATGCAGGGCTGTAGTCCAGTGGTTTCACATTTTATTGGATTTAGGTAGTGGAGAATTCGGCAGGCTGTGTGTGTGTGTGTGTGTGTGTGTGTGTGTGCAGGTGTAAGTGTGTGGATGTGATTGTGTGTGCATGTCTATAAACATTTCCAGAAAAGTTGGGACGTTGAGTAAAATGCAGTAAAAAGAAAAATCTGCAGTGTCTTTACTGTTAAACTTCAGTGTATTTTGAAAATAAAAACACATTTAGAATTCAATGCCTGTAACACACTCCAAAAAAGTTGGGACGAGGGCGTGTTTTCACCCCTGTGTATCATCAGCGTTTCTATTAATGAGACTCCGTTCTTGCTCAAAATGAGACTTCAGCTGCTCAACAGTCCGTGGTCGCCGTCGTCTGATTCTCCTCTTCATGCTGCACTGTATGTTTCCAACAGGAGACAGATCTGGACTGCAGGCAGGCCAGTCAAGCACATGTACTCTGACTTTGTGAAGCCACTTTGCTGTAGTGTGTACAGAATGAAGCCTGGTGTCACCTTGATGGCATCATGTCTCTCTAAAATCCCAATATATGCCTCTGCATCATTTATACCTTTATGTGGTGGGAACTGATGATAATGATGACAGATGATGATGGGTCATGGCTCACCACCTAGTAGCATACTTTCACTGTCTACCGTACATGATGTCGTGAACAGATTTAGGGCATGTAAAGAAATCTCAGTCAATGTAGGGTAAGACCTTACAGCCCTCAGTCAGCACTGTACGAAAAACAATCACGTTGCTGTGATATGAAGCCATATGTGCTCGCATGTGCTTCAGAAACCTGTTGTCAGTGAACACAGTCCACTGCAGAATTCTGTTACACAAAGAGAAATTCTTGCATCAATTCTATACAGAAAGTCTATGAAGGCATTACCACAGTGTAGCGTTTAGACAGAGTGTGTGTGCTTGTCTGGCCTGCCTGCAGTCCAGATCTGTCTACTATTAAAAATGTACAGCGCATCATGAAGAAGAGAATCAGACAAGAGCAACCACAGACTGTTGAGCAGCTGAAGTCAATTGACTGGAACAATTAAAAAGTGTTGTTAATAGGAACGCCGATAGAACACGGGGGGAACACACCCCCGTCCCAACTTTTTTGGAGTGTGTTCCAGGCATCACATTCTAAATGTGTTTATTTTTACAAAGTACAATAAGTCGATCACTGCTTTTATCAGTCTAGAAATAGGGTTTGTACATAACCTGTATGTGTCAGTAATGATTATACCCAGGTATTACCTCACCCTGTGTGTGTGTGTGTGTGTGTGTGTGTGTGTTGTTGCCTGTGTATGTGTGTTGAGTGTATACTTATGTGTGTATGCATGCGTGCATGTGTCTGTGTGTATGTGTATGAGTGTTTACTTGTGTGTGTATGCATGTTTGTGTTTGTAGGTGTGTGCGTGTAGGTATGAGTGTGTGTGTTAATGTGTGTGTATGTATTTGTATGTATGTGTATTTGTGTATGTGTGTGAGTGTATAAGTGTGTGTGTATGTGTTTGTAGGTATGTGTATGTGTGTAGGTATGTGTATTTGTGTGTACCTCTGTTTGTGTGTGTGTGTGTGTGTGTGTGTGTGTGTGTGCATGTACTTAATAACCTGTATATGTCAGTAGTGTTTATGATCAAGTATTACATCCCCCTGTTTATGGATGTATGTACAGTGTATCACAAAAGTGAGTACACCCCTCACATTTCTGCAAATATTTCATTATATCTTTTCATGGGACAACACTATAGACATGAAACTTGGATATAACTTAGAGTAGTCAGTGTACAGCTTGTATAGCAGTGTAGATTTACTGTCTTCTGAAAATAACTCAACACACAGCCATTAATGTCTAAATAGCTGGCAACATAAGTGAGTACACCCCACAGTGAACATGTCCAAATTGTGCCCAAATGTGTCGTTGTCCCTCCCTGGTGTCATGTGTCAAGGTCCCAGGTGTAAATGGGGAGCAGGGTTGTTAAATTTGGTGTTTTGGGTACAATTCTCTCATACTGGCCACTGGATATTCAACATGGCACCTCATGGCAAAGAACTCTCTGAGGATGTGAGAAATAGAATTGTTGCTCTCCATAAAGATGGCCTGGGCTATAAGAAGATTGCTAACACCCCTGAAACTGAGCTACAGCATGGTGGCCAAGGTCATACAGCGGTTTTCCAGGACAGGTTCCACTCGGAACAGGCTTCGCCAGGGTCGACCAAAGAAGTTGAGTCCACGTGTTCGGCGTCATATCCAGAGGTTGGCTTTAAAAAATAGACACATGAGTGCTGCCAGCATTGCTGCAGAGGTTGAAGATGTGGGAGGTCAGCCTGTCAGTGCTCAGACCATACGCCGCACACTGCATCAACTCGGTCTGCATGGTCGTCATCCCAGAAGGAAGCTGACGCACAAGAAAGCCAGCAAACAGTTTGCTGAAGACAAGCAGTCCAAGAACATGGATTACTGAAATGCCCTGTGGTCTGACGAGACCAAGATAAACTTGTTTGGCTCAGATGGTGTCCAGCATGCGTGGCGGCGCCCTGGTGAGAAGTACCAAGACAACTGTATCTTGCCTACAGTCAAGCATGGTGGTAGTAGCATCATGGTTTTGGGCTGCATGAGTGTTGCTGGCACTGGGGAGCTGCAGTTCATTGAGGGAAACATGAATTCCAACATGTACTGTGACATTCTGAAACAGAGCATGATCCCCTCCCTTCGAAAACTGGGCCTCATGGCAGTTTTCCAACAGGATAACGACCCCAAAAACAACCTCCAAGATGACAACTGCCTTGCTGAGGAAGCTGAAGGTAAAGGTGATGGACTAAACCCAATTGAGCACCTGTGGCGCATCCTCAAGTGGAAGGTGGAGGAGTTCAAGGTGTCTAACATCCACCAGCTCCGTGATGTCATCATGGAGGAGTGGAAGAGGATTCCAGTAGTAACCTGTGCAGCTCTGGTGAATTCCATGCCCAGGAGGGTTAAGGCAGTGCTGGATAATAATGGTGGTCACACAAAATATTGACACTTTGGGCACAATTTGGACATGTTCACTGTGGGGTGTACTCACTTATGTTGCCAGCTATTTAGACATTAATGGCTGTGTGTTGAGTTATTTTCAGAAGACAGTAAATCTACACTGCTATACAAGCTGTACACTGACTACTCTAAGTCATATCCAAGTTTTGTTTCTGTAGTGTTGTCCCATGAAAAGATATAATGAAATATTTGCAGAAATGTGAGGGGTGTACTCACTTTTGTGATACACTGTATGTGTGTGTATGTGTTTGTAGGTAGGTGTGTTTGTAGGTGTGTGTGTGTGTGTGTGTGTGTGTGTGTGTTAGAGAGAGAAACAGTTGACTTGGCGTTGATTTGGAGGGGATTTTGGAGGTCGGGTGATGCCTGGTCCCTACTGTGCAGAGGCATGTAGGGCGGTGAAGCGTGCCAAAATATGACAGCAGGGGGGTTGGAGGGGTGTGGTGGGGTGGTATGTATGTCAGTTGGGCAGAACCAAAGAGAGAGAGAGCGAGAAAGAGAGTAAAGAGTTGCGAGTGTATTAGTGTGTGTGTGTGTGTGTTTGCAGTGAGGTCACATGGCTTGAATCTGACATTCCATTGTTCTGGCCAACACACATTCCATCTATCTACACACAGCGACCCTTACATACATTTCCACCCACCCAAAGTGGCTGTTTTACATAAATATGCTTGTAACTACACACACACACACACACACACACACACACAGTGCAGTAATAAGATGTTTTCTTTCATTCCTTCGTTCTGTAGCATCTGAATGCATGTAATTGATAGACTGTCCATACAGCAGGACTGTGTGTGTGTGTGTGTGTGTGTGTGTGTGTGTGTAGGTCTTTATTTAGTTCCCTTTAGTTCCGCCAGCGCTCATGAATTTAACATATGCCTGAAGTCAGCAACAACTGAACAGAGGGAAATAAAGAGATAAAAATCACGAGTGAGCGAGAGAGAGAGAGAGAGAAAGAGAGAGAGAGAGCACAGAGGACGAGATTTCATCAGAAAAATAACGAATGCACAATATTTATTGTGAGCGAAACCACACAAGAAAACATTTAGATGTTGTTTTCAATCTGAACCGAAAAGCAGCGGCTGCACCAGAACCTCCTCGTCTTGAGGAACACGAGGAACGAGGCTGGAACTGGCGGAGGGAAAAAGTCGCTCATTCTCTGATTCTGATGCAGTTAGCAGTGAAGCTCCGACTCTGTTTTTATTTTTAGCTCCGGCTGACTCCAAGCTCGAGAGCTAATTCTTGTTTTGCTGTGATGGCTGAGAGCTTGAGGTGATTATCCAACGTCTCTGTGCTGCCATTGGTCAAATGTTGGAAGGGATTTCTGCACAGTGATTGGCTGTCGAACGTTGGAGCCTGGTAGTCCAACGTTGTCCCATCCAGCGGTACCTTACAACTCGACGTCGGTCGGTTCTGGGAGTGGCGTCGAGTTTTAAAGACGTTGAGTTTCAAGCTATTTTTTCCCATAAGGACGTTTGAGAAACCTGTTAATGCGTCCATGGTTCTGTGGAGCTGCAGATATTTTAGTCTCATGTAAAATAATGAAAATAACACAATAACACATTATACACTGAAAGTAACACAAAAATAACATTTTTATAGTAAGATCTGAGTGTGTACCCATGTGTGTGTGTGTGTGTTAATGTGTGTGTGTATGAGTGTGTATCTGAGTGTGTACCTGTGTTTGTGTGTGTGTGTGTGTGTGTGTGCATGTACTTAATAGCCTGTGTATGTCAGTAGTGTTTATGATCAAGTATTACATCACCCTGTTTATGGGTGTATGTATGTGTGCATATGAGTGCGTACATGTGTGTATGTGTGTGTGTGTGTGTGTGTGTGTGTATGTGTGTGTGTGTGTGTGTGTGTGCATGTGTTCGCACGTCTCTGTGCTGCTATTGGTCAAATGTTGGAAGGGATTTCTGCACAGTGATTGGCTGTCGAACGTTGGAGCCTGGTAGTCCAACGTTGTCCCATCCAGCGGTACCTTAAAACTTGACGTCAGTTGGTTCAGGGAGTGGCGTCGAGTTTTAAAGACGTTGAGTTTCAAGCTATTTCTTCCCATAAGGATGTTTGGGAAACCTGGAAGTGGATGAATCCATGGTCCCGTGGAACTGCAGATATTTTAGTCTCATGTAAAATAATGAGGTTGTTTTTGACACTTATACATTGAATGGGGTGAAAAAAGCATGGACCGTAAGTCTAAGGCCGCTACTGAAACCACTTTATTTTTAAAATTTAATTTAGGATTTTTTATTACAAAAGCTTTGTGATGATTACTTGAAGACCAAAAACAAAAATCATGGATTTCTGACTCCCTCCAGCATTCATGGAGGTGCTTGAAGACAAAGCCAGACTTTCAGTAATATCACAAGATGCTCTTTGGAATTTTGTGATACACCGAGAGAACGTGGATTATCGGATTTTGCACGAGCTTGTGGAGTCATTACAGCAAGAATGAACATTAATACTGAAAAAATACTAATACTACAATTCACTAAACAAAGAGTTGTACTTAGATGTAAAGACACATCTTTGGCCTCTCTGTGTTAAGTTTGGCTACTTTGTGACCCCTTGATTATGAAAAATCCCGGAGCCACTTCTGCACGAACGTATTGGCAATATGATACACATACAGTAGACCCTTGACTTACGAATTTAATTGGTTCTGAAGGGCTGTTTTAAAGTCAAAATGTTTGTTAGTTAAACCTATTTTTCGCATAAGAAATAATGTAAATAGAATTAATCTGTGCTAGACCTCCCAATCCCCCCCCCTTACCCCTAACCTCTCTAATGTCCTAAATGCTTTTTTTTGTTATAAATACACGTATATTTTCCCTTAATCTTAAATTATAGAATATACATTACTGTAATAAACAATAATAAACAACAATACACAGTAGTACTGTACTGTACATAAACACATACCACATTTCACCATAATACATTTCCTTCTTCTTATA
Source organism: Trichomycterus rosablanca (assembly GCF_030014385.1). NCBI lineage: Eukaryota > Metazoa > Chordata > Actinopteri > Siluriformes > Trichomycteridae > Trichomycterus > Trichomycterus rosablanca. The sequence goes on along the minus strand of NC_085988.1, from coordinate 83,466,307 downwards.
TAAAATGTATCTACCAGAAACAACAATAACTCTCATATTTCTCTATTATTTCCTTCTTTATTTCAGTAGTATGTATTTTGCAGGTGTAATTACACAAAAGAAAGAATACTTTACTGAGCCAAATTCCTTCTTCTCTCTCACTCACTGTCCCCTCTGTCTGATACACAGTGACACCTACTGGCAGGAGTAATTATACAACAACAAATATAATAAGTATAAGTAATAGATTTGTTCATTTTCTTAACACTGCGCTTCCTCTGCATTTTCTTTGGAGCCATTTTAATATTGAATTTTACAAAATATAAAGAAAACAACGAAAAAACCCTGTCCGCTGTCCGAATGTTTGCTCACTGTATATATATATACAGTATATACAGTGGGGGAAATAAGTATTTGATCCCTGCTGATTTTGTAAGTTTACCCCCTTACAAAGACTTGAACAGTCTATAATTTTTATGGGAGGTTTATTTTAACAGAGAGAGACAGAATATCAACAAAAAATCCAGAAAAAAACATTAAATAAAAGTTATAAATTAATTTGTATTTAATTAAGGGAAATAAGTATTTGATCCCCTTCCAACCAGCAAGAATTCTGACCCCCACAGACCGGTTATGTGCACATGAGGCACACAAATTATTCCTGTCCCTGTATAAAAGACTCCTGTCACAGAATCAGTTTCTTCCATTCAAATCTCTCGACCACCATGGGCAAGACCAAAGAGCTTTCAAAGGACGTCAGGGACAAGATTGTAGACCTGCACAAGGCTGGAATGGGCTACAAGACCATCAGCAAGAAGCTTGGTGAGAAAGAGACCACTGTTGGTGCGATAATTCGAAAATGGAAGAAATACAAGATCACAGTCAATCACCCTCACTCTGGAGCTCCATGCAAGATCTCACCTGGTGGGGTAAGAATGATTCTGAGAAAGGTGAGGTCAGTCCAGAATTACACGTGAGGAGCTTGTCAATGCAACACGGCGAGTGGAGTTGATGCCAAAGAGCTCAATTTCGGTCTCATCTGACCATATCACATTCTCCCGAGCTTTCTCTGAATCATTCAGGTGTTCATTGGCAGACTTCAGACGGGCCTGTACATGAGCCTTCTTGAGCAAAGGGACTTTGCGGGCACTGCAGGATCTCAATCCATTACGGCGAAGTGTGTTACTAATGGTTTTCTTGGTGACTGTGCTCCCAGCTCCCTTGAGATCATTGACAAGCTCCTCCCGTATAATTCTGGACTGACCTCCCTGCTCTGATCGAGGAGAACGAAGCTAACGTGGGCAGCAGCCGTATGCTTAAGTGTTTAGTAAAGAGGTGATGAAGGTTTTTAATCATTTTTTAATGACAGCAAGAGACTCAGATGTTCGGTCAGACAGAGGAAGTTTGTTCCACCACTGGGGTGCCAGAACAGAGAAGAACCTTGATGCTGATGCTCATCTTCCTCGAGTCCTGGGTGGGGGATCAAGTCGAGCGAGACTAGTGGCTCGGAGGGGTTGTGCGGTACAGAGCGGGGTTTGATTAGTCCATGAAGGTAGCTTGGGGCTGGTCCATTTTTTACCGTGTAGGCGAGCATCAGTGTTTAAAATTAAATGCGTGCAGCTACAGGAAGCCAGTAAAGAGAATGCAGCAGTGGGGTGATGATGAGGCAGCAGTGGGGTGATGATGTGGCAGCAGTGGGGTGATGTGGCAGTGTTTAGGTTGGTTGAAAACCAGACGAGCAGCTGCATTTTGAATAAGCCGCAAGGGTTTAATAGTGGACATGGGAGCTCCTGCCAGGAGGGAGTTGCAGTAGTCCAGCCGTGAGATTACAAGTGACTGGACCAGAATCTGAGTGGCTTCCATGGAGAGAAATGGTCGAATCTTCCTGATGTTGTAGAGGAGGAACCGGCACCATCATGTCATGTTGGCTATATGAGAAGAGAAGGTCAGCTGGTTATCCAGGTTATTAGGACAAAAACCAAACCATGAGATCTACAGAACTGTGTGTGAATCTTCATAATTAAACTTTGGCAATGTATAGAACAAAGCAAGTATATAAAACAATATCTAAGGCTTTGAGTGATTCCAGGACCTTAGTGGCATTAATAATTTTGAAATGGATGGAGCCTGGCACAACCTCGAACATGCTGTGTTTAAATGTCCTTAAGTGGTCCAGCCAAAATCCTCAAATAAACCCCATCAGAGCTTGTAATTGCTACCAAAGAGTGAGGGTCTGAATACTTTTGTAAAGAAATGGGATTTTTTAATTATTTTTTAATTTTATGGGTGTTTGATGGACAATATACCTTTCAAATCAAACCCACAACCCAATAATGTGGCCAAACGTCAAGGGGACTTAAGACTTTCTAAATCAATTATATATACATGTATATACAGGGGTTGGACAAAATAACTGAAACACCTGGTTTTAGACCACAATAATTTATTAGTATGGTGTAGGGCCTCCTTTTGCGGCCAATACAGCGTCAATTCGTCTTGGAAATGACATATACAAGTCCTGCACAGTGGTCAGAGGGATTTTAAGCCATTCTTCTTGCAGGATAGTGGCCAGGTCTGGTGGAGGAAAACGTTTCCTGACTCGCTTCTCCAAAACACCCCAAAGTGGCTCAATAATATTTAGATCTGGTGACTGTGCAGGCCATGGGAGATGTTCAACTTCACTTTCATGTTCATCAAACCAATCTTTCACCAGTCTTGCTGTGTGTATTGGTGCATTGTCATCCTGATACACGGCACCGCCATTGGATGCACATGGTCCTCCAGAATGGTTCGGTAGTCCTTGGCAGTAACGCGCCCATCTAGCACAAGTATTGGGCCAAGGGAATGCCATGATATGGCAGCCCAAACCATCACTGATCCACCCCCATGCTTCACTCTGGGCATGCAACAGTCTGGGTAGTACGCTTCTTTGGGGCTTCTCCACACCGTAACTCTCCCGGATGTGGGGAAAACAGTAAAGGTGGACTCATCAGAGAACAATACATGTTTCACATTGTCCACAGCCCAAGATTTGCGCTCCTTGCACCATTGAAACCGACGTTTGGCATTGGCACGAGTGACCAAAGGTTTGGCTATAGCAGCCCGGCCGTGTATATTGACCCTGTGGAGCTCCCGACGGACAGTTCTGGTGGAAACAGGAGAGTTGAGGTGCACATTTAATTCTGCCGTGATTTGGGCAGCCGTGGTTTTATGTTTTTTGGATACAATCCGGGTTAGCACCCGAACATCCCTTTCAGACAGCTTCCTCTTGCGTCCACAGTTAATCCTGTTGGATGTGGTTTGTCCTTCTTGGTGGTATGCTGACATTACCCTGGATATCGTGGCTCTTGATACATCACAAAGACTTACTGTCTTGGTCACAGATGCGCCAGCAAGACGTGCACCAACAATTTGTCCTCTTTTGAACTCTGGTATGTCACCCATAATGTTGTGTGCATTGCAATATTTTGAGCAAAACTGTGCTCTTACCCTGCTAATTGAACCTTCACACTCTGCTCTTACTGGTGCAATGTGCAATTAATGAAGATTGGCCACCAGACTGGTCCAATTTAGCCATGAAACCTCCCACACTAAAATGACAGGTGTTTCAGTTATTTTGTCCAACCCCTGTATATGTGCTGTCAGCCAGCCTGGCATCTACACAGACACGATTGACCGTGCCTGAGGGAGGGGTGGCATTGGCCCGAAAAACAGGGTGCAGGGTGTTCTTGCATTGTGCCCAGTGTTACTTGTTGGAAACGGACCTGCCGTGACCCTGACCAGGATAAAGCAGTTGGTCGCTCGAGCCCTAACAGTGTGAAGGCCTCAGATAAGTCGAGGGTTGGAGCGGGTTTGGGGTCACTAAGCACCTTTTCGGATGGCAGGAAATTGGTGAACAGTGAGGAGTTTATGCAGCAGCCCCTTTTGCAACAATAACAGCCTCCGCTCCAAAAGACAAACCAGGTTTTTTTTTTTAATATTATTATTTTGGACTGTATATGTGGGGAAATTGTGCCTCAAAATTTAGTCTGCATTTGTGAGATCAGGCACTGACGTTGAACAAGAGGGAGAGATGCGAAAGCCCCACTATTCAGATCCTCCAGACTCCTTCATCATCTCCTGTTGTCTCTTCTTTTCAGCTCTCACAGCTTTTTAATGGGTTTCAGATCACAGAACTCAGGCAGGATGATCAAGGCAGAAGCTCCATTCTGTTAGTGCTGTGTTGCAATCGGACGTTGTGGTCACCGTCCTGCTGAAAGGTCTGACCACGGCCCATTTAGGGGAAGCCAGATTTTCTTTAAAAAATTCCCCCCTGCTTTACAAAGTCCTTAAATCAATATACAGTAGTAAGGGTCTTTGTCGGGATAAAAAGAAATCACGTTCGTTTTACTCTTTAATTTTTATGCATTTTCTCCCTTGTTTCTTCCAATTTAGTCATAGCCAATTACCCATGGTGTCCGAGGAGGGTATATTCGCCTGACACACGCTCCCTCCAGCAAGTGCACAGTCCACTAACTCCTTCTTATTTGCTTGTACTTTGGTGGATTCGCATGTGAGGCCGGTCTCTCGCATGGAGAGTCACGCACTGATCTCCACGTTCCTCCCATCTTTACTCACCCAGCAGACTAAAGGCTAGTTAGTGCCTGCTAGGGGGCACCCAGCCGACCAGTAGCAGGGCTGACATTCAAGCTTCATGGTAAGATATAATTTAACGTTACCTAACAAGTTAAATGAACGTTTATCTGCTGTGGCTGAACTTTGTCTAACGTCACAAAGCTACAATTACTATTAACTAGCTGGTAAAGTTTTGTTTAATATTATATTTTAAAGTGTCCACATTATTATTTGGACATTAATAGAGAGTAAAGTGAAATTGATTTATTCAGCGTCGTTTGTTGTTGGACGATTTATCTGCCCCGACTTTTTGCCTGAACCTCTGAGGCTTTAATCGACTATTTACAAACAATATTCTGTCTCTGAGTGTCTTGTTTACTACAAGAGGCTGTAGCACCAACAGCAAACAAGCTATCATTGATTAAATATGTATAAAGCTCACTGAACCAAGAGTAACGACACATTACTCTTTAGCCCCTCTGTGTTGAATATGGCCCCTGTGTGGCCCCTGATTATGAAAAATCCCTAAGCCACTTATTAGCAATATGCTACGTATCATTATTATATTGTTTCAGGTTTTAAATGAAATTAGCCCCATATGGAGACACTCAAGCCATAACAGTGTGAAGGCCTCAGATAAGTCGAGGGTTGTGGTGTATAAGGGGCCACTAACACCTTTTTAGATGACAGGAAATTGGTAACCCTTTGTGGCCCCTGGTCAAACAGGTCAGAACAAATTCCATATTTATGGTCATTATTATGGCGTCTCCACTTCTTGCAGCTATAACAGCCCCCACTCTACTGGAGGAGCTTTTCTTTTTAAAGATTTTGGACTGTATCTGCAGGAATTTTAGTCAAAAGAGCATTTGTCAAATTAGGCAGTGATGTTGAACAAGATGATCGTAATAAATGTTCCAATTCATCCCAAAAACCTTCTTGCTGTGAGGCGACAGTGCTACCCACCAAGCCACTGTGCCGCCACTAGAAAGAATATAATTGTGTTAAATTGGGTTTAATAGTATTAACGTCAAAAGATCAAGGGTTCCTAGCCAACAAGCTTAATGGTTCACATACGTGATTTCTACAAAGCCTGAATTAAAACTTGAGATAAGACGGTTGAGTCCATCACTAGAACAGAAGCAGACTGGAACACTGGAAATATTAAGAGATCACTTGACAAGAAACAAAAAGAGCACTGAAATGCAACTTCGCCAGCTACTTAGTCCACCAGCATGTACAAACCAAACACTGATTACAGGAACCAAAATGCACTTTTGACTCGACAAGGAGTCGAGTTTTTACTGCACAATTTACTGCAAATTTAGCAAAGTATTCTAGCCATATAGTGTGTAGGAAGAATATAATTGGGTTAATTTGGGATTATTAGTATTAATGTCAGAAAACCAAGAGTTCCCAGCCAACAAGCTAACTGGTGAAGGTGTCTGCACATGCCCGATTTCTACTAAGCCTGAAGCAGGAATCGAGAATAGAAAATACGGTCGACCACATCAGTAGAACAGAAACGCTGCACCTCAAAAACTGGCAATAAAGAAATAGTAAGAAACAACTTACCAGCTACTCAGTCCACCGGCATGTACAAACCAAACACTGTTTACAGAAACCGAAATGCATTTTTGACTCAACAAGGAGTCGAGTTCTTACTGCACATTTTACTGAACGATTTACTGCAATTTTAGCAAAGTATTCTGGCTATGTAGTGTGTATAAAGAATATGTATGGGTTATTGTGGGATTATTAGTATTACCGTCAGTAGACCAAAAGTTTCTAGCCAACTCTAAACCGCGGCCTAAAGCAGGACTCGAGAATAAAAGACAGTCGACCGCATCACTAGAACAGAAACACTGCACTCCAAAAATTGTCATAAACACTGGAAATAGTGATAAAATACTCGACAAGAAACAAAAAGAGCACTTGGGTGCAACTTCGCCAGCTACTCAGTCCACCAGCATGTACAAACCAAACACTGATTACAGGAGCCGAAATGCACTTTTGACTCGACAAGGACTCTTTACTGCACAATTTACTGACTAATTTACTGCAATTTTAGCAAAGTATTCTGGCCGTATAGTGTGTAAGAAGAATACAATTGAGTTAACTTGGGATTGTTTGTATTAACGGCTAAAGAGTTCCTAGTCAACAAGCTTAGTGGTGAAGATGTCTGCATGTATTTGAGTTCTATAAACCATAAAACACTAGAACAGAAGCGCTGTACTCCAAAAATAGGCAGTAAACACTAGAAATAGTGAGAGAAAACATGACGAGAAACTACTCAGCTACTCAGTCCACCGGCATGTACAAACCAAACACTGATTACAGGAATTTTTACTTGACAAGAAGTCGAGTTTTTACTGCACATTTAACTACAATTTTAGCAAGTATTCTAAAAGTGTATAGAAAAAAAAAATAGCGGTTAATTTGGAATTATTAGTATTACCATCAAAAGATCAAGAGTTTCTAGCCAACAAGCTTAGTGGTGAAAGCAGGACTCAAGTAAAGACCGCATCACTGATGGTGTCTGCACGTACTTGAGTTCTATAAACTGTAAATCACTGGAAAAGAAACGCTGCACTCCAAAAATTGGCAATAAAGACTGGAAATATTAAGAAAAAACTCGACAAGAAGATAAAGAGAGCTTAGGTGCAACTTTGCCAGCTACTCAGTCCACCAGCATGTACAAACCAAACACTGATTATAGGAACCAGACAGGAGAATTGTAAAATCGCTGGCAATAGCACTGGCAAAGAAGCTAGTACATTTCCTTACCCCCAAACACACACACACACACACACACACACACACACCATGTATACACATGCACATACATGACTACAATACGCATATGAAAATTCCTGTCAAAATTTGCAGAATTACAACACAACCTAAACCTTGCTTCCCACACTCGCACACACACACACACTCCCACACACTCCCACACACACACACCGTCAGGACGAGCGCTTTAACAGTGCGCCTCATTATCTTGACATTCATTTCAGCCGCCGTTCTCCCTCGCTGAAAACCAGCCGCCTGTAAGGTGAAGTGTTTTCTTACATTATATTCCCCGAGCATGCTCCAGACACACACACACACCGAACACACACACACACCGAACACACACACACACTCCACGCCAGCTGTTTTCTGTTCACATTTTGGCAATCCTGGAAACATTCCAGTGCGGGTTGCATTGGCGAACCACCAAACACAAGTAAACAAGCTGTGACCACACACACACACACAGACACACTTATTTATCTGTGCCAATCACTTCTCGGCAAAATCTGCCTCATTTCTCCTCACGGACTCTTAAATACATTGAATAGTGGTGTAATTATCACTTTGAGAGTTGTGGAACTGAGGCGATGCACACCGCGGGTAATTAAAACCGGATTACAGGATTACTAATCAAATCTCATGCAGCCACCATACACATAATATACATGATGACCATCACGACCAGTAACACCTGGGTCTGCTGTACCAGTACGAGGCGCTCAAAGTTCACCTGATTGATGATTCCAATGAGACGAACTGTTTGATATGACGGAGTTAAAGGGATTCAGGCCGAACGGACAAAACTTAACGTGACTTACTGTAGTAAAACAGTGAGTGAGGAATTTGATTAGTGGAGGAACTTATGAGTAGTAATAATGAAGAGAAGTTTAGGGTCAGGACCCCCACAGGACCCCCACAGAGCAGGTATTATTTAGGTGGTGGATCATTCTCAGCACTGCAGTGTAGTAGTCGTAGTAGTCTTTATTGTCACTATAAATTGCAACAGGTACAATTACAGCGAAATTAGCCATCAACCCGTCCAGAACATTCAATATGACAAGGAGGGGGGGGGGGGGGGGACAGGGCGGGAAGACAGGATAAGAAACAAGAAATAATAAGCACATTGGGAGAGTAGGAGATAAAAAAAAAACAGCAACCAGATTGTGCTCCATGAGGAGCACACTATGGTAACACGAAAAAAAGCCCCTTACAGCACACAAGCACATGTAAACATAAGAACATAACATAGTCACACAACCAGCCACGGGTTAGGGATGTGGGGAATGAAAAGTAACCAACTACGACAAGCAGCCATCCGGCGATTCGCAGCCATAACCAGCGCGCGCTGCAGACCCGTCCTGCCATATTGGTGGAATTAAGCTAAGAGTGGAGACGTTGGGTTGGGGGTTGGGAAAAGTTCTGTCAGCTCTTCATTCCTGTAAGCAAAAAGTCTGTACAAAGTTCACGATAAGATGGCGTTTACAGCCGTTGCTACCCAGAATGAAAAACAGTCAGAGAGCAGGGTAGGTTAGGTACGAGATGACCCGTAGCAACAGATCCTCTGGAGGAATTTCCTTATCAGCAAGGCCGATGCTGATAACAGGGGAAGCCAAAGAGCAGAAATGACTTGTTTTTTTTTTAAATCTCTCTGGTTCAAACCGCTTTGCATAGCCGTTAGTTTCTCCAAGATGGAATCCATATTGTGATTTATAGTCACAGTCACAGAGTTCCAACGGCTCTGCCCATCATATCAATCAAATTGGGCAGTTTCTGGGGACCTTTGACAACTGACCCAACTCTTTTAATTTCCCGATACAGCAGGGTAAAGCCTAATCCAATCAGCAAAAACCCCACAATCAAAGTTCCGAATAGGTAAACATCCTCTATGTCTTCTAACGAAAGAGGTGCCAGGCACACGACCCTCCACTTCCCCCACGAGTCCATCGCGTATCCTGCCATCTGCGTTCCGCCGGGGCATGTGGGTTCCCCCGAACCCGAACTTCTCGATGAGAACATGGTGTCAATAGCATTCAGAGACCATTTAACCAATTCCATAATTTGTTCTTTGAAGAGCAGTGCTAAGAGAATCCCTGTAGAGTAGAGTAGACGAGACAAGACGATACAGGAGAAGCCAAGCAGGAAAGATAAGGGAGGAGAGTGAAGTGCGACCGCCTTCCACGAGAGCAAAATAGAGATCCTGACACTGACATGGTGGTGGTGTGTTAGTGTGTGTTGTGCTGGTATGAGTGGATCAGACACAGCAGCGCTGATTGAGATTTTAAATACTGTGTCCACTCACTGTCCACTCTATTAGACACTCCTACCTAGTCGGTCCACCTTGTAGATGTAAAGTCAGAGACGATCGCTCATCTATTGCTACTGTTTGAGTCGGTCATCTTCTAGACCTTCATCAGTGGTCACAGGACGCTGCCCACGGGACGCTGTTGGCTGGATGTTTTTGGTCGGTGGACTATTCTCAGTCCAGCAGTGACAGTGAGGTGTTTAAAAACTCCAGCAGCGCTGCTCTGTCTGATCCACTCATACCAGCACAACACACACTAACACACCACCACCATGTCAGTGTCACTGCAGTGCTGAGAATGATCCACCACCTAAATAATACCTGCTCTATGGTGGTCCTGTGGGGGTCCTGACCATTGAAGAACAGGGTGAAAGGGGCTAAAAAGCATGTAGAGAAACAGATGGACTACAGTCAGTAATTGTAGAACTACAAAGTGCTTCTATATGGTAAGTGGAGCTGATAAAATGGACAGTGAGTGTAGAAACAAGGAGGTGGTTTTAATGTTATATCTGATCAGTGTAGTTCATAAGGGATTTCCCGGCTTCGTCCCAAATCACACTTTGTGTGTAACACAGTGTGTAACTAAACCATTGTGCTCTAACAAGACACAGTTCTTGTAATAAATTGAGAAACAGTCACGTCGAATGCTGTCAAAACCTGGAGCTTCAGCTTATATAATAAACTAGGTTTGTTCCTGCTTAATGAAGCTGTGCTCCCACCCACCAGACAGAGTAAAATGCAACTGACTTTTAGCAACGCTGTAGCGTAGCGGGACGGTTTCCAGCACAGCGAGTGAGCGACCCGGGTTTACGCCTCGCGTCGGCTGCATTTCTAGGGACAGTGGTAGCCTAGTGGGTTGAGCTTTGGGCTATCAACCGGAAGATTGGCGGTTCAAATCCAGGCTCAGCAAGGCCCTTAATCCTCTCTGCTCCAGGGGCGCCGTACGATGGCTGACCCTGCGCTCTGACCAAACAAGCTGGGATATGCGAAGAAATAATTTAATTGTACTGTACACCTGTATATGTATATATGACAAATAAAGGATCTTATTCTTATTCTTATCTTATTAAAAGTCTGGATATCATGACCGTTTTAAAAGAAACGCTGCACTGTGCATGACAATAAGGACGTATGACTATAAACTCCAGACGAAACCAGATGAAGTGATTAGCTCGTCCCCTCAGGATCTGAACCTTCTGATTTAATAACATCTGCTGATAACCAGACGTTATTCAAACAATCATCACATCTGGATCAGATCCATCAGAACCATTGACGGTGTCAGAACCCACTCATCACATCCCACACCCAGAAGATTACACAGTACTTATACTGCACAATATACTGCACATTTTACTGCACAATTTACTGCATATTTTACTGTTTATTAGTGCACAATTTACAGCACATTTTACTGTTTATTAGTGCACAATTTACTGCACATTTTACTGTTTATTAGTGCACAATTTACTGCATAATTTACTGCATATTTTACTGTTTATTAGTGCACAATTTACAGCACATTTTACTGTTTATTAGTGCACAATTTACTGCATATTTTACTGTTTATTAGTGCACAATTTACAGCACATTTTACTGTTTATTAGTGCACAATTTACTGCACATTTTACTGTTTATTAGTGCACAATTTACTGCATAATTTACTGCATATTTTACTGTTTATTAGTGCACAATTTACTGCATAATTTACTGCACATTTTACTGTGTATTAGTGCACAATTTACTGCATAATTTACTGCAAATTTTACTGTTTATTTGTGCACAATTTACTGCATAATTTACTGCACATTTTACTGTTCATCACTGCACATTTTATTGCACATTTTACTGTTCAACACTGCTCAACTTACTGCACATTTTACTGCACATTTTACTGTTTATTAGTGCACAATTTACTGTTTATTACAGCACAATTTACTGCACATTTTACTGTTTATCATTGCACATTTTACTGCACAATTAACTGTTTATTACTGCACAAGTAACTGCACAATTTACTGCACAATCGATTGCACAATTTACTGTTTATTACTGCTAATTTGCTGCACAATGTCCTGTTCATTACCTCACATTCAACTGCACAGTTTACTGCACAGTTTACTGCACAATTTACTGCACAATGTACTGCACATTGTACTGTTCATTATTTCACATTTTACTGCACATTTTACTGTTTATTACTGCACATTCTACTGTACATTTGACTGCACACTTTACTGCACATTTGACTGCACATTGTACTGCACATTGTACTGCACGTCAACATTCTTCATCAAGGACTTTTACTGTTAAACACCAAAATATTTTATAACGCACCAGTGTGTTCAATCTAAAACCTTATCCTTCATCATCCTTCAACTCCAATACTCAACATGAAACACAACATTTTGTGAGCATTCTTCAATAAACACCAAGAATCTCTGTTAAATACTGACCGCTCCTCTAAGGAGCCTCGGCCCCCTGGTTGAGAACCTCTGTACTAGACTACTGTACCACCAGAGCACATGGTGTCCATATATTTTTTTGGTAATATAATGCAGATTTTAATATAAAAAAGATGGAAAGATGTCTCTCCGTGTGTTTTTGATGAATCATGAGCTCGTATTCATCTTCTCTCTCCTGCTGTCTGTTGACTCTTTGACGTCTGCATTCCAGGAAGGCGATTGACTGGTAGGTGATGCTACGTCGTGCCACCCGTCAATCAAACTGGGAGTCATTGTCATGGAGACGACACCACGCCGCCAGACTTCTCAATTGCAGTCCGTCGATTCAGATTTGGTTTCCATGTCCGGCTCAGATGGTTCTGAAGGACGTTCGCTCTGAGCATTTTGGAGGTTTGTTAAAGAAAAGATCAAAAATCTTCATGTTTACTTCACACCACCACAACAGACTCACACTCACAAATAAAAGTCCAAACTACTCAACTCACTCATTCATTTATTATTTCATTCATTCTTTTTTGACCCAATGCCACAGTGCCAGTTTACATCCAACCAGTTTACTAGACCAGTAACCGTGAAGGTTCCTCAACCCTCCCAGGGTGCTGATGCAGGGTTGGTTCTGCAGTTCCACAGTACAGGCTGGATTGACTGGTTACTGGCTACTCTGACTGGACAGGACGAGACTTACATGGTGATTTAACTAGACAGGACAGAACAGAACAAAACAGAACAGAACAGAAAAGGAGAGAACAGGACAGGATATGACAGGACAAGACAGAACAGGATAGGACAGGACAGAACATGACAGAACAAAGAGAACCGGACAGGACAGAACATGACAAAACAGGACAGGACAGAACATGACAGGACTGGACAGAACAAGACAGAATAAAGAGAACCGGACAGGACAGAACATGACAGGACAGAACAAGACAGAACACAGAGAACCAGACAGGGCAGAACATGACAGGACAGAACATGACAGGACAGAACAGGACAGTACAAGACAGAACAGAGAGAACCGGACAGGGCAGAACATGACAGGACAGAACAAGACAGAACAGAGAGAACTGGACAGGGCAGAACATGACAGGACAGAACAGGACAGAACATGACAGAACAGAGAGAACCAGACAGGGCAGAACATGACAGGACAGAACAAGACAGAACACAGAGAACCGGAAAGGGCAGAACATGAAAGGACAGAACATGACAGGACAGGACAGAATAAGACAGAACAGAGAGAACTGGACAGGACAGAACATGCAGGACATAACAGAGAGAACCGGACAGGGCAGAACATGACAGGACATAACAAGACAGGACAGAACAAGACAGAACAGAGATAACCGGACAGGACTGAACATGCAGGACAGAGAGAACCGGACAGGGCAGAACATGACAGGACAGAACATGAAAGGACAGGACAGAACAAGACAGAACAGAGAGAACTAGACAGGACAGAACATGCAGGACAGAACAGAGAGAACCGGACAGGGCAGAACATGACAGGACAGAACAAGACAGAACAGAGAGAACCGGACAGGGCAGAACATGACAGGACAGAACATGACAGGACAGAACAAGACAGAACAGGACAGAACAAGACAGAACAGAGAGAACAGGACTTACATGGTGATTTAACTAGACAGGACAGAACAGAAAAGGACAGAACAGAACAAAACAGGACAGAACAGAATAAGAGAGAACAGGACAGGATATGACAGAACAAGACAGAACAGAGAGAACAGGACAGAACATGACAGGACAGAACAAGACAGAACAGAACAGAGAGAACCGGACAGGACAGAACAAGACAGAACAGAAAGAACCGGACAGGACAGAACAGAAAAGGAGAGAACAGAACAGAATAGGACAGGGCAGAAAAGTACAGGACAGGACAGAGCAAGACAGAACAGAAAGAACCGGACAGGACAGAACATGACAGGACAGAACAAAACAGAACAGAGAGAACCGGACAGGACAGGACATGACAGGACAGAACAGGACAGAACATGTCAGAACAGAGAGAACCGGACAGGACAGAACAGAATAGGAGAGAACAGAACAAAATAGGACAGGGCAGAAAAGTACAGAACAGAATAGGACAGAACAAGACAGAACAGAATAGGACAGGGCAGAAAAGTACAGGACAGGACAGAGCAAGACAGAGCAGAGAGAACCGGATAGGGCAGAATATGACAGGACAGAACATGACAAGACAGAACAAAACAGAACAGAGAGAACCGGACAGGACAGAACATGACAGAACAGAGAGAACCGGACAGGACAGAACAGAATAGGAGAGAACAGGACAGAACAGAGAAAACTGGACAGGACAGAATGTGACAGGACAGAACAAAACAGGACAGAACAGAGAAAACTGGACAGGACAGAATGTGACAGGACAGAACAAAACAGGACAGAACAGGACTGGAAAGAGAGAACAGGACTAGACAGGACAGTGCAGGACAGGGCAGAACTGGACAGGACAGAAAAAAAACAGAACAAAACAGGACAGAGCAGAACAGGAAGTACATGGTGATCTGGCTGGACAAAGCCCCGGAGTGAAGGACAAATCCCACTCTTCCCACTGCAACCAGTCGAGTTTGTCATGTGGGCGTCTGAAACAACCCGACCATCTGCAGGGGAACTGGAGACTGGTTAACAAACACACATGAACTGGGTTGCCATGGGAACTGGGACATCAAACAAACATAGAAAAAGTGAATCCATGACAACACGTACTATATATATATATACAGTATATATAGTATATATATATACAGTGTATCACAAAAGTGAGTACACCCCTCACATTTCTGCAGATATTTAAGTATATCTTTTCATGGGACAACACTGACAAAATGACACTTTGACACAATGAAAAGTAGTCTGTGTGCAGCTTATATAACAGTGTAAATTTATTCTTCCCTCAAAATAACTCAATATACAGCCATTAATGTCTAAACCACCGGCAACAAAAGTGAGTACACCCCTAAGAGACTACACCCCTAAATGTCCAAATTGAGCACTGCTTGTCATTTTCCCTCCAAAATGTCATGTGATTTGTTAGTGTTACTAGGTCTCAGGTGTGCATAGGGAGCAGGTGTGTTCAATTTAGTAGTACAGCTCTCACACTCTCTCATACTGGCCACTGAAAGTTCCAACATGGCACCTCATGGCAAAGAACTCTCTGAGGATCCTAAAAGACGAATTGTTGCGCTACATGAAGATGGCCAAGGCTACAAGAAGATTGCCAACACCCTGAAACTGGGCTGCAGCACAGTGGCCAAGATCATCCAGCGTTTTAAAAGAGCAGGGTCCACTCAGAACAGACCTCGAGTTGGTCGTCCAAAGAAGCTGAGTGCACGTGCTCAGCGTCACATCCAACTGCTGTCTTTGAAAGATAGGCGCAGGAGTGCTGTCAGCATTGCTGCAGAGTTTGAAAAGGTGGGGGGTCAGCCTGTCAGTGCTCGGACCATACGCCGCACACTACATCAAATTGGTCTGCATGGCTGTCACCCCAGAAGGAAGCCTCTTCTGAAGTCTCTACACAAGAAAGCCCGCAAACAGTTTGCTGAAGACATGTCAACAAAGGACATGGATTACTGGAACCATGTCCTATGGTCTGATGAGACCAAGATTAATTTGTTTGGTTCAGATGGTCTCAAGCATGTGTGGCGGCAATCAGGTGAGGAGTACAAAGATAAGTGTGTCATGCCTACAGTCAAGCATGGTGGTGGGAATGCCATGGTCTGGGGCTGCATGAGTGCAGCAGGTGTTGGGGAGTTACATTTCATTGAGGGACACATGAACTCCAATATGTACTGTGAAATACTGAAGCAGAGCATGATCCCCTCCCTCCGGAAACTGGGTCGCAGGGCAGTGTTCCAGCATGATAATGACCCCAAACACACCTCTAAGACGACCACTGCTTTATTGAAGAGGCTGAGGGTAAAGGTGATGGACTGGCCAAGCATGTCTCCAAACCTAAACCCAATAGAACATCTTTGGGGCATCCTCAAGTGGAAGGTGGAGGAGCGCAAAGTCTCGAATATCCGCCAGCTCCGTGATGTCGTCATGGAGGAGTGGAAAAGCATTCCAGTGGCAACCTGTGAAGCTCTGGTAAACTCCATGCCCAGGAGAGTTAAGGCAGTTCTGGGAAATAATGATGGCCACACAAAATATTGACACTTCAGGAACTTTCACTAAGGGGTGTACTCACTTTTGTTGCCGGTGGTTTAGACATTAATGGCTGTATATTGAGTTATTTTGAGGGAAGAATACATTTACACTGTTATATAAGCTGCACACAGACTACTTTTCATTGTGTCAAAGTGTCATTTTGTCAGTGTTGTCCCATGAAAAGATATACTTAAATATCTGCAGAAATGTGAGGGGTGTACTCACTTTTGTGATACACTGTATATATATATTATTTAGGTGGTGGATCATTCTCAGCACTGCAGTGACACTGACATGGTGGTGGTGTGTTAGTGTGTGTTGTGCTGGTATGAGTGGATCAGACACAGCAGCACTGCTGGAGTTTTTAAACACCGTGTCCACTTACCGTCCACTCTATTAGACACTCCTACGTAGTCGGTCCACCTTGTAGATGTGAAGTC
This sequence comes from Trichomycterus rosablanca, assembly GCF_030014385.1. Taxonomy (NCBI): domain Eukaryota; kingdom Metazoa; phylum Chordata; class Actinopteri; order Siluriformes; family Trichomycteridae; genus Trichomycterus; species Trichomycterus rosablanca. Next base: position 83,449,526 of record NC_085988.1, on the reverse strand, counting down.
AGAGATGATCGCTCATCTATTGCTGCTGTTTGAGTCGGTCATCTTCTAGACCTTCATCAGTGGTCACAGGACGCTGCCCACGGGGCGCTGTTGGCTGGATATTTTTGGTTGGTGGACTATTCTCAGTCCAGCAGTGACAGTGAGGTGTTTAAAAACTCCAGCAGCACTGCTGTGTCTGATCCACTCATACCAGCACAACACACACTAACACACCACCACCATGTCAGTGTCACTGCAGTGCTGAGAATGATCCACCACCTAAATAATACCTGCTCTGTGGTGGTCCTGTGGGGGTCCTGACCATTGAAGAACAGCATGAACGGGGGCTAACAAAGCATGCAGAGAAACAGATAGACTACAGTCAGTAATTGTAGAACTACAAAGTGCTTCTATATGGTAAGTGGAGCTGATAAAATGGACAGTGAGTGTAGAAACAAGGAGGTGGTTTTAATGTTATGGCTGATCAGTGTATGTATATATATATATATGCTCATCATAAGACACTCCTGCAGACCCTCCCGCTCTCTCTTGTTGCCCTTTGCTAAGAGGTGTTGGGTCTGTGATGGTGATATTTTGGGACACTGTGCCCATGTACGTTTCTCTAGCTGTTTCAGACACATGTTAGAGTATATGACCAAAAGTATGTGGACAGCTGATTATGAGCTCGTTGGACATTCACCTTTGGTTTTGAAGTGCGTTTGTCAAAAGTTAAAAGACGATTATTGATGGTGGATGAAGAGGCCACATATTTCTGGCCCTTGATTGTTCACAGTGGCAACCGACCCACAGTCGAATAAAAGTATTGGGATGCCCTTCATATTTCAGCCTCAACAGTTGCTAACAAGTGTAATAAATCAATCACATAAAGGAAATTCTATGCTTCCAACTTTGCAGCAACAGTTTAGGGAAGGCCCTTTCCTGTTTCAGCATGATCTTAAAGACAAGTTCGGTTTAAAGAAGCTCCAGTTGCCTGGACAGAGCCCTGACCTCAGCCCCACTCAACACTTTTGGGATGAATTAGACTTGGATTGCAAGCTGGGCCTTGTGCCTGACCTTACTGGCTTTATTGATTGAATGGGAGCAAATTCCCACAGACACACTCCTGGAAGACTTGGTGAGTTATGGTATCAGTCCAGTGCACCTACTGAGCCCCAAAGTGTCTCCTACATTTAATGTAATTATAAGTGTATGGTAGTGTGTGTGTGTGTGTGTGTGTGTGTGTGTGTTTCATGGTACTATAATGAATTTAGTCTAGTCATTTAGTTCTTTGTTTGACGTCAGCGCACTACAGACATTCATTTCTGTGCTGGTCGTAGAATAAATGAACGATGTATGTGAGGTTTGAGACGAGGCCTCGTTTTGTGTGTTCGTCTCTCTCCGTCTGCTCTGTCAAGGCCGGGGCTCAAATCTCCTCTTTTTTGTCACTGAGAGCCAGTCAATGGTGCAATCTAAAATCTGAAAGAGCGAAAGAGCGAGAGGCATAAAAGATACAGAGCGAAAGCAATTAGGGGAGAGAGCAGTGAGTGGGAGTGACTAGGGAGTGAGGGAGATTGAGACTGAGAACAAGCAAGAGCAAAAGAGAGAGCAATAGAGACAAAGGGAGGAAGAGAGAATGAGAGTACGCAAAAAGAGAGAGAAATATACAGAAAGTAAGCAGTTCAGAGAGAGAGAGAGCAAAAAAGAAAAAGCGAGAGAGATTAAGAAAAAAAAGAAAGTGAGATAGATTTAGAGAGAGAGAAATAGAGATTTAGAGAGAGAGAACAAGCAAGAGCAAGAAAGAAATAGAGACACAGAGAGTGAGGGAGATTAAAAAGGAGCAAAAATGAGAGAGTCTGTAAGAGACTGACAGCAAAAAAGAGAGGGTGGGAAATTTTGAGTGAGCAGAAATGAGAGGATAAGAGAGGCTGAGAGAGCA
>NC_085988.1:83440111-83442611 GCF_030014385.1 Trichomycterus rosablanca | reverse complement strand
TGGAGCAATCAAGGTCCTTTCTGTGTGGAGTTTGCATGTTCTCTGTGTCTGCGTGGGTTTCCTCCGGGAGCTCCGGTTTCCTCCCAAAGTTCAAAAACATGCGGTCAGGTTAAATGCAGACACTGAATTGCCCTGTAGGTGAATGTGTGTGTGTGTGTGTGTGTGTGTGACAGTAGCCCCGTCCAGGGTGTTACTGTGTGCCTTGAGCCCATTGAAAAACTGGGATAGGCTCCTGTTGACCTGACTGCATGAGCTTTGACTTGTGAGAGGAAATCCATGCAGACACGGGGAGAACATGCAAACTCACACACAGAAAGGACTCGAACCGCTCAACCTGGAATTCGAACCCAAGACCTTCTTGTTAAATCACTCGGTGGCTTGGTGGGTATCACTGTCGCCTCACAGCAAAAAGGTCCTGGGTTTGATCCCCAGGCAGGGCGGTCCGGGTCCTTTCTGTGTGGAGTTTGCATGTTCTCCACGTGTCTGCGTGGGTTTCCTTTGGGAGCTCCAGTTTCCTCCCACAGTCCAAAGACGTGCAGTCAGGTTAACTAGTGAGTGTGTGTGTTCTGTGATGGACAGAATTTTACTCACCGCAACCCTGACCAGGATAAAGCAGTGGTAATACAGACAATGAATGAAAGAATCAATGAATGAATGAATGAATAAATAAATGAATGAATGAATAAATGAATGAAGGAGTGAATAAATGAATGAAGGAGTGAATGAATGAATGAAGGAATGAGTGAATAAATGAATGATTGAATGAATAAATGAATGAATTAATAAATAAATGAATGAAGAAAGGAAGAAAAGAATGAATGAATGAATGAATGAATAAATGAATGAAGGAGTGAATGAATGAATGAATGAAAGAATGAGTGAATAAATTATGGAGTAAATGAATAAATGAATGAATGAATAAATAAATGAAGAAAGGAAGAAAAGAATGAATGAATGAATGAAGGAATGAATGAATGAAGGAAGGAACGAATGAATAAAGGAATGAATGAATGAATGAAGGAATGAATTAAGCAATGAATTAAGGAATGAATGAGTGAATGAAGGAATGAATGAATGAAGGAAGGAACGAATGAATAAAGGAATGAATGAATGAATGAAGGAATGAATTAAGGAATGAATTAAGGAATGAATGAGTGAATGAATTAGTGAATGAATGAATATGAATCAATAAATGAATGAATAAATTAATGAAATAAATGTGTGAATGAATGAATTAATAAATGAATGAATAAGTGAATTAAAAAATGAATGAGTGAATGAATGAGTGAATGAATAAGTGAATTAAAAAAATGAATGAGTGAATGAATGAATGAATAAAGTCCTCCAGAGCTGTTTGTTACGGTGCAGTTACTCTTTATTACACTGACAGACGGTATAATAAAGCAGTTATATTTATCCCAAACAGAACCAGATTATTTTCAGTGTGTGTGTGTGTGTGTGTGTGAGTGTGTGTGTGTGTGAGTGTGTGTGTGTGAGTGTGTGAGTGTGTGTGTGTGTGAGTGTGTGTGTGTGTGTGTGTGTGTGTGTGCCTCCGTTCCACCTGTGTTCATTGATTTCTTTACACCAAGATAACTATAATCAGACATCTGGTTTGGTGAAGAGGGGGAATTACGGCCCGTCAGATATTCGGACCGCCTCCCGTGTACAACCGTCTCAGTGTGTGTGTGTGTGTGTGTGTGTGTGTGTGTGTGTGTGTGTGTTTGCTTCTTAAAATACTCCATATTGAGGATGGAATAAATAGGATGATAAGCAGGGAGCTGAGTTACCGCCGGTTATCTAAGTTAAGCCGGTCGATGATGATGCTTCAGCGGCCGCGTGTAAGTGAAATGCATCGTAAACTAAATGTCAAACAATATATGGTCAAAAGTATTGGGACGCCCCGTCTAATTACTGCATTCATGTGGTTTAGTCACTGTCCATTTTATCAGCTCCACTTACCACATAGAAGCACTTTGTAGTTCTACAATTACTGACTGTAGTCCATCTGTTTCTCTGCATGCTTTGTTAGCCCCCTTTCATGCTGTTCTTCAAGGGTCAGGACCCCCACAGGACCACCACAGAGCAGGTATTATTTAGGTGGTGGATGATTCTCAGCACTGCAGTGACACTGACATAGTGGTGGTGTGTTAGTGTGTGTTGTGCTGGTATGAGTGGATCAGACACAGCAGCGCTGCTGGAGTTTTTAAACACCTCACTGTCACTGCAATTAGTAATTGTAGAACTACAAAGTGCTTCTATATGGTAAGTGGAGCTGATAAAATGGACAGTGAGTGTATAAACAAGGAGGTGGTTTTAATGTTATGGCTGATCGGTGTATATGGGAAATTTAGAGCTTCTGACTTTGCAGAAATAGTTTAGGGAAGACCCATTCCTTTTCCAGTATGTCTGAAGCTCTATAAAGACGTGAAGAAAAGCTGCACAGAGTCCTAACCTCAGTTCCACTCAACAGCTCTGGAATGAACCGGAATATCAACTGAGG
>NC_085988.1:83357611-83437611 GCF_030014385.1 Trichomycterus rosablanca | reverse complement strand
TGAGGTGGTGTTTGGGGTGGGGTGGTGTTTGGGTGCTAGGGTGGTGTTTGAGGGCAGTGAAGTTGTTTGTGGAAGTGCTGAGTGATGTTTGAGGATTATGGGTGATGCATTTGGCTGGTAGGGTGGTGTTTGGGTGAGGTAATTGGGTGCTAGGGTGCTGTTTGAGTGTGGTGGGTGATTTAATTGGGTGTTAGGGTGATGTTTGGGTGCTAAGGTGGTGTATTTGGGTGGTGGGTGATGTAATTGGGTGCTAGGGTGGTGTTCGGGGACAGTGGTTGGTGTAATTGGGTGCTAGGGTGGTGTTTGGGTGCAGTGGAGTAGTTTGTGGAGGTGCTGAGTGATGTTTGAGGGTCATGGCTGATGTAATTGGGTGCTAGGGTGATGTTTGGGGGCAGTGAGGTGGTGTTTGGGTGCTAGGGTGGTGTTTGGGGTGGTTAGGTGTTGGGGGCAGTAGGGTGGTGTTTGAAGTTGTGAAGTGCTGTGTGAGAGGTGAGATAGTGTATTTGGGTGGTAGATTGGTGTTTAAGACTGGTGGGGTGTAGTTTGGGGGCGGTGAGGTGATGTAATTTGGTTCTAAGGTGGTGTTTGGGGCGAGGTGGCATTTGGGTGCAGTGGGTGATGTAATTGGGTGCTAGGGTGGTGTTTAGGGGTGTTGAGGTGTAGTTTGGGGCTGGATGGCAAGTGTAATTGGATGGTGGGGTTGTGTATTTGGCTGCTAAGGTGATGTTTGTGGGCAGTAAGGGTGGTGTAATTGGGCAGTAGGGTCACGTGTGAAGGTGATGGGGTGGTGCATTTGGGAAGTAGGTCTTTTTATGGGGATGATAGAGTGATGTAATTGGGTGCTGGGGTGGTGTTTGGGGGCAGTGGGGTGGTGTATAGAGGTAATGGGTGATGTAATTGGGTGCTAGGGTGGTGGATTTGGGTGGTGGATGATGTAATTGGGTGCTAGGGTGGTGGATTTGGGTGGTGGATAATGTAATTGGGTGCTAGGGTGGTGGATTTGGGTGGTGGATTTGGGTGGTGGATGATGTAATTGGGTGCTAGGGTGGTGGATTTGGGTGGTGGGTGATGTAATTGTGTGCTAGGGTGGTGTTTGGGGGCAGTGGGGTTGTGTATTTGTGTGTTGAGTGATGTTTGGGGTGGTGTTTGGAGCTTTGGGATGTTTTTTTGGGGGCAGTGGGATGGTTTTTGGGGGCAATGTAAATGGGTAAATGGGCAGTAAGAGGGTGTGTGGGGTACTGGGGTTTTGAGAAGTCCATCGTGTTGCTCCTCCTCGTCCCTTCATCTGATAGATCCACGGCTGGGGAGTCAGAAGGTAGCGAGGTAGGTTACCGCGGTTACATCTCCATGGCGACCGGATGCTGTAACCCCAGACGACCGTGTGATTCAACCAGGCAGTGCCATAAAAGCACGGGGTCAAGAACAATAACCCGGGAGCGGAGGAGGACAGTATGGAGGTAATCTCCAGAGTTCATGGTGGATCAGCGTGTGAAATAAAAAACAGGACGTGACGCCTCCCGAAAAATAACCAGGGCTGGGAGTTACGGTGCTGTGGAAAAGTATTTGCCCCCCGTCTGGTTTCCCAAAGGGATCAGAAAGGAAAGGGCCTTCCCTAAACTGTCCCTGCACAGTCAGAAGCACTTAGTAATTATTGTGGCTGAAACATATAAATTTACTAATTTGAAAAGGCGTCCCAATACTTTTGACCACATAGTGTATTGTTTATGGAGTACCGAGGCTGTGGAGTAAAAAGAGGACGAGGACGACGCTGCTTTTCATCTCCTTAAATTAATTGTTCATTTTAAAGGTCGCTGCTTTCAGACACTAATTTTCCGGCAATTCATCAAACGGTCGTAATGAGTTTTAATCTGAACCCATGTGAAGACAAATTGCACACACACACACACACACACACACACACACACACACACACACACTTGCTGACCAGTTTGGTAGGTGGTAGGAAGTGCCTCGACCCACACTCGTCCTGCTGTTCTCCCTCACCTCGCCTTTAATCCCTGGTCATTCTATCTTATCTAAGTCTCTGATACAGACTTACACACAGACCCCAATTCAACCCCCGAAATCTCCCCCCTCCCCATGTGCCCCGCCCGCCTTGCCTCGCCTTGACCTGCCACTTTTAAACACCTTTGTTAATAAACACCGGTCTGAGGGGGTTTAAGCACTGTGCTTTCTTTAAAGTGGATTTACAGCAGGATGGCAATTAAATCACGATCACAAATTCGAGCTTCGGTTTTAGTGGCTCAGCTGGAAGTGTGGGTGTGACACAGCAGGATGGGCCATAAGGACCTGGGTTCGATCCTCAAATCCAGTCACTGTCCTCAAGGTAATCTGGATCCCTATGATCCCTAAAACGATTAACCCTTTAATGGTTTCATCAAGCACTCACTTTCTTAACTGCTTATCCAATTAGGGTCGCAGGGGGGTGCTGGAGCCTGTCCCAGCTTTTCAATGGGCGTGAGGCACACAGTAACACCCTGGACGGGGTGCCAGTCCATCACAGGGCAGACACACACACACACACACACACACACACACACATTCACCTATGGGCAATTCAGTGTCTCAATTAACCTGACTGCATGTTTTGGACTGTGGGAGGAAACCGGAGCTCCAGGAGGAAACCCACGCAGACACGGGGAGAACATGCAAACTCCACACAGAAAGGACCCGGACCGCCCTACCTGGGAATCGAACCCAGGACCTTTTCGCTGTGAGGCAACAGTGCTACCCACACACGTCAACCAAGCAGTAGATACGACCCAAACAAGATTATTTAAATACAGTAGGTCCTCGACTCACGTCGGAGATCCGTTCCTACGGACGCGACGTAACGCGATTTTCGCCGTAAGTCGGAACACACCAATATAAGCACCTACATCACTCACATGGAGCACATACAACGCCGTCTTCCTCGAATAGCGCCGCGTGACGACGTATTCGTCCGCTCTGCTCGCCAACTAGTTCCCGCACGAACTTTGTTTTTATGTCGCAAACGCCGTACATCGGAATGACGGAACAAGACTTTCTTAATAAATGAATGGGAGACGGCGACGTAACCACGAAACGCCGTATGTCGAGTCCGCCGTAACCCGAGGACTTACTGTACAGCTTATTTAGACTCAGAGTAAGGGTTTCAGACCATTACAGGGTTAAAACAGTACTAGTACAGAGGTACCTTGTAACTCGACGTCCCCTAAACTCGAAATCTTTGAAACTTGACGCCCTTTGTAGAGAAATTTGTCCCCCTAAACTCGACGTGTGTTTTAAAATCTGCATTAGTGTGGAATAAGTGTCAGATCCAGTGTTACAGCTCCACATGTATCTGTGTTTATCTGGATTCTCCTCCCTGTTTCACTTTTAAACTTTTAAACTGTTACAGCTCGAGGTTCTGAGAAATGGTGAGAATCAGAATCAGCTTCTCCCAGAGTCTAAAACGCTTCTGGTTCAAAATAAAGCTTAACGTGGTTTGATGTAGTAAAAGAAGGAGACAGGAGCACTAAACTTCTCTTCATTATTACTGCCCATAAGTTCCTCCACTAATCACATTCCTCACTCGCTGTTTTACTACAATAAGTCACGTTAAGCTTTGTTTACGTTAAGCGTTGTTCGTACGGCATGAGTCACTTTTACCTCGTCATATCAAACAGTTCGTCTTACTGGAGAAGCTTTGAAAAGGCCAGCGATAAACTGGTTCAAAGCTTCTCGCGTGTTTTTTCATGACTAAACGTAGTTTGGGAGACCAGACAGGCTCGTCTGTGGTTCCTCCTGGTGATAGATGGTGTAGTGTGTGACCCTCTATCACCGATCAGTCGTGTTCTTTTTTACCATTTTATTCATGCACTCCCTCCACTTTTCTCCCAATTTAGTCATAGCCAATTAGTCTTCCTCTGCTGGAGACCCTAATCATGTCCGAGGAGGGTATATTTGCCCGACACACGCTCCCTCCGACCCCTTCTTATTCGCCCGTACTTCGATGGATTGGCGCATGAGGCCAGTCTTGTGCATGGAGAGTCACTCACTGATCTCCACGTTTCTCCACTTCTGTACTAACCAGGGTCCTTACACAGCGTGAAAGACCCTGCCCCGTTTTCTTTAGTCTCGTCTTTTCCCACCCGGCAGACTAGTGGTCGATTTGGTCTGCTGCACTGTCTGCACTGCATCCAGCCGACTGGTATCAGAGCTGAGAGATTCAAACCTTGAGAGACAAAGGTCTTCTATTCCAGCACATCTTCATCGTCTCAGACTCTTCAACACCTTTTACAACTAAAGGTCACCGGTTTCCTCCTTTAATTTCGGAGGTTCTTATTTATAACCTGGTTATTAGCGCTCACACTTTATAAATGAACGGATCCCCGGACGGGAAGAGCTTCGTTAGGGCAGTAATTCCGTTACTCTGGGTAATTCCAGCGTTATGGATGTGACATTCGAACTCGTATCGACTCGCAAAGTGTCTCATTACCTGGACAAGCTCAACATCGATGAAACACGATTAGCACGTCTTGCATGACCTTTAAGAGAGTGCCGACCGATATCCGAAGCTACGAGGTGCTCTGGGGTGGTTTGGTGGCCCAGCAGGTAGCTTCAGTGTCCAGGGAACAAAGTGGCTTCTTCGTCTGTCCGGGCCACGTTTAGACCGGCAGCTTTCCTACAATTCAATCTGATTAATTAAAGCTGCACAGATTTTATACAGTCGGAAAAGCTTATTTTATTTATTAATAAATAATAAATGAATAAATAAATGAATGAATAAATAAATAAATACATGAAGTAGAATAATAAAATGAAATAAAATAAAATAATTAAGAAAAAAAAAAAAGTGAAGATAGTAAAATAAATACATACTTACATAAAAATAAAAAAATAAAAAAATAAAAAAAATAAAATTAAATTAAATAAAATAATTAAGTAAAAATAATAAAATAAAATAATTAAATAAAAATAATAAAATAAATACATACATAAATAAATAACACAGTCACAGACACAAATGAAAATAAATAAATATATACTGTACATAAATAAAGTAGAATAATAAAATGAAATAAAATAATTAAGAAAAAATAAATAAGTAAATTAAAATAATAACATAAATAAATAAATAAATGAATGAATAAATAAATAAATAAATAAATAAATAAATAAATACATACATACATACATACATACATACATACCTGTACATAAATAAATATAAGCAATTTAAGTTAGATCCATCAGACCTGAGCATGTTCCTGCTTTAATTATCTCAGATCAGTCTGAGCCTGGGGAAGTCGGCGGCGTTCCTGTATGTTTTTGTTTGTTTGTTTGTTTATTAGGATTTTAACGTCATGTTTTACACTTTGGAACGGTAGTTACTCATTACACAAGATTCATCAGTTCTAGTTTTTAATATCAAACACAGTCATGGACAATTTAGTATCTCTAATTCACCTCACCTGCACGTCTTTGGACTGTGGGAGGAAACCGGAGCTGCCACAGGAAACCCACACAGACACGGGGAGAACATGCAAACTCCACACAGAAAGGACCCGGACGGCTCCACCTGGGGATCGAACCCAGGACCTTCTTGCTCTAAGGCGCCAGCGCAACTCGATGTACCACCTTGCATGTCAGTGTTTCTGGGGAATCAGAGGGAACTGGCATTGATTTTTATGCACAAAGAGCTTTCTAGATGTTTTGGACTGTAGATGGTGAAATCCCTAACTTTTCTGGAATTGTGCATGAAATCAAGATTTCCTGCTCCGTCATTTACGTCTGACTGTACGACACGGTGTGTCTGTTCGCTTATTCATGCATTCATTCATTCATTTGTTTGCTCGTTTTTGTTCATTAATTTGTTTGTTCATTTGTTTATTCATTCATTCTTTCAATAATTAATTTGTTTATTCCTTCACTCATTCATTCATTCATTCGTGTGTTTGTTTCTTCATTCATTCATTTGTGTGAGCGTTTCTTCATTCATTCATTTGTGTGAGCGTTTCTTCATTCATTCATTTGTGTTCGTTTCTTCATTCATTCATTTGTGTTCGTTTCTTCATTCATTCATTTGTGTTCGTTTCTTCATTCATTCATTTGTGTGTTCGTTCCTTCATTCATTCATTTGTGTGTTTGTTCTTTCACCATTTATTCTGTCACTCAGTCATTTATTCGTTCCTTCATTATTCATCCATTCATTTAAGTGTTTGTTGGCTTGTTCCTTCCTTCATTCATTCATTAATGCGTTGCTTGCAAGTTAGTTTTTTTCTTTTGTGCATTTATTTCTTCACTCAGTCATTTATTCATCCATTAATTCATTCATTTGTTTGTTTGTTTATTCATTTATTCATTCATTCGTCCATCTTTCCATCCGTCCATCCATCCATTCTTTCATGCATTTTTGGTAGATTGTTAATTTTTTCTTTTGTTCATTCATTTATTTGTTTACTGTCATTTATCCATTTATTCATTTGTTTTTTCATTCTTTTATTTTTCATTCTTTCATTTTTTTCATTCTTTTTCATTCTTTAACTCAATCATTTATTCATCCATTCATTCAAGTGTTTGTTGGCTTGTTCGTTCCTTCATTCATTCATTAATGCATTGCTTGCTTGTTAGTTTTTTCTTTTGTGCATTAATTTGTGCGTTTGTTCATTCATTCATTTCTTCACTCAGTCATTTTATTATCCATTAATTCATTAATTTGTTTGTTAATTCACTTGCCCCTTTCTTTCTTTTTTAATTCATGTATTTTTTTTAGTTTGTTTCTTCATTCTTTCTTTTGTTCATTTATTTATTTCTTCACTCAGTCATTTATTCATCCATTAATTCATTCATTTGTTTGTTTGTTTATTCATATATTCATTCATTCGTCCATCTTTCCATTCGTCCGTCCATCCATCCATTCTTTCATGCATTTTTGGTAGATTGTTAATTCTTTCTTTTGTTCATTCATTTGTGCATTTGTTCATTCATTCATTTCTTCACTCAGTCATTTATTCATCCATTCATTCATTCAAGTGTTTGTTGGCTTGTTCGTTCCTTCATTCATTCATTAATGCATTGCTTGCTTGTTAGTTTTTTCTTTTGTGCATTAATTTGTGAGTTTGTTCATTCATTCATTTCTTCAATCAGTCATTTATTAATCCATTAACTCATTCATTTGTTTGTTAATTCACTTGTCCCGTCCTTCCTTTTTTAAATTTATGCATTCTTTCTTTTGTTCATTTATTTATTCCTTCACTCAGTCATTTATTCATTTGTTTGTTTGTTAATTTGCTTGTTCCTTCATTCATTCATGCATTTTTGTTAGACTGTTAATTCCTGCTTTCTTCCATTCATTTGGGTCTGTTCATTCATTCATTTATTCCCTCACACAGTCATTTATTCATCAATTCATTCGTTTGTTTGTTCATTCATTCATTCATTCTTTCATTTGTTTGTTCATTTGCTTGTTCGTTCATTCATTTGTTTGTTCATTCATTTGTACGTTAATTCGCTTGTTCCTTCCATCATTTCTCTGTTTGTTAGTTAGTTTGTTCTTTCTTTTGTTCATTCTTTCATGCATCAGCGTCTCAGGGTTTAGATGTTTGTGTTTGATTTTAATTACAGTATCAAATCACTGCTTTTTTTAATTTCTTTTCATGTTATCTGTGCTCCTAACTTCTTTATTTATTGTATTTATTGATTTTGGAATTGTTTGTGTATAATTAATAGCGATGTGAAACAGAATCTCTGCTCCTCCGCTCTCGTCTGACTGTACGACGCCGTGTGTTCGCGGCCGGGCTGTAATTGATTTAGCCGCTCTGATGTTAACGATGATGATGACGAGCGCCGCTGCTTCCACAGCTTATCCGGCGTAAGTGCGGAGATCTGCGGTACGGTCCGATAACCGCCCGCCCGTCGCCCTATAAATAACACACCATTACGATCACAAAGCCGAGCACACGAGCGACCTTTCGTCCGGGCCTGGCTCCCCTGACCTCGTTAAAGCAGAACAAACTAGAAAGAGGTGGACGGCGTGTGAGCGTTCGTTAGCGACACCCGGGAACCGATTCCTTTAATCAGACGGGCCGGGCCGGGCATCCCGAGCACGGGAATGAGAGAGGAATGAAATAATAGGGCGAAGGACGCAGACTGAGGTATAGACGAGAGACGGAATGAAAGAAGAAGAAGGAGAAGGGAGACGGAGGAGGAGGAGACGCAGGAGGAGGAGGACGGCTCAGACAGCTCCGGAAACAATGAGTGCCATAGATAAAGCAGGTGGCTGCAGTAATTGCTTCCACAAAATAATGAATGAGCTGAGGGCCGCCTGACGGAATAGGAAATCACTCTCTCACCCTCACTCTCACCCTCTCTCTCTCTCTCTCTCTCTCTCTCTCTCTCTCCCTCTCTCTCTCGCCCACTTACTCTCTCATCTCTCTCTCACCCCGTTCGTTTATCCGTCTCATCCCAGTCGCTCCGTCGTTTCCATCACACGACCGTCCCGCTCCTCCATCACGCTTCCTTTTAATCAGATCAGATCAATCTCCACTCGCTCTCACTTCCATCTACCGCTATTGTTCTATTGTTCATCACAGGTGTACTGCTGGAGCTGTTCATTCACTCATTCATTCATTCATTCACTCATTCATTCATTCATTCACTCATTCATTCAACCAATAATTATTTCATTCAATAATTCATTCATTCTTTCATTCAACCAATAATTATTTCATTCAATAATTCTCTCATTCTTTCATTCAACCAATCATTCATTCATTTATTCAACCAATTATTCAACCAATGATTTATTCAACCATTAATTAATTAATTAATTATTCATTCATTCATTCAACCAATCATTCAACCAATCATTCATTCATTCATTCATTCAACCAATCATTCAACCATTCATTCATTTATTCAACCAATCATTCAACCATTCATTCATTAATTTAATCATTCAACCATTCATTCATTCAACCAATCATTCGACCATTCATTCAACAAATCATTCATTCATTTGTTTATTTAACCAATCAATTATTCATTCATTCAACCAATCAAGTCATTCATTGAGTCATTTATTCATGTGTTCATTCTTTGAAGCATGTATTGGTTCAGTTCTTCATTCTTTTATTATTTTGTTCATTCATGCATTAGTTTTTTCCATCATTCATTCATTATTTCATTCAATCATTCAACCATTCATTCAATCATTCAACCAATCATTCATTTAACCAATCATCCAATCGTTCATTCATTCATTCATTCATTCATTCAACCAATCATTCATTCATTTATTCATTCACTCATTCAACCAATCATTCATTCATTGAGTCATTCATTCATTCAACCAATCATTCATTCATTCATTTATTCATTTATTTAACCATTCATTCATTCATTTAACCAATCATTCATTTATTCATTCATTCATTCATTCATTCGTTCTTTGCATGTATTGGTTTAGTTGTTCATTCTTTGATATTTTGTTTGCTCATGCATTCATTTGTTCAATTATTGTTTCATTTGTTCATTTGTTTGTTTATTCATTTGATAATTTGTTTCTTTATTTTTTCATGAACTCATTCACTAATTCATTCATCCGTTCTTCATTTATTCCCTTGCTCTAATATCCATTCGTTTGTTTATCCTTTCATTATCTTTCATACATCTGTTCTTTTGTTTGTGTTCATTTATTCATTCATTAATTTATGCATCATTTATTCATCAGTCCATTTACTTGTTTGTTTTTTATTTTCATTTATTCATTCATTTACTTAATCATTCATTCATTTAATAGTTTGTTTGTGTGTTTATTTATTCATGCATTGATTCAGTTGTTCATTCTTTTATTAATTTGTTTGTTCATGCATCCCCTTGTTCAATCCTTTTGTTTGTTTGCTCATTCATTCATTCATTCATTCATGCATGCATGCACCAGTTGTTCATTCTTTTATTATTTTGTTCATTCATTCAATAATTTGTTTGATCATTCGTTTATTCATCCACCCATTCATTTGTTCATTTAATTATGCATGCATTCATTCATTTTTTTATTTGTTCATTTGTTTGTTTTTTAAGCCGTTAATTTCATTCATTCATTTATTTAATCACTCATTCCTTCATCCGTCTGTTCTTAATTCATTCAATTAATTGTTTTGTTATTTATTTATGTATTCATTTATTCATTCATCCATTTATATGTTTTGTGTTCATTCTTTCATCCTGAGTCATCCTTGAATTGGTGGATTTTAGACTAGAATGTAATTAACCATCCTCGCTCAAGGGCCCAACAGTGGCTGCATGGAAGAGCCAGGATTTGATCACACAACCTTCCGATTGGTAGACCAAAGCCATGAATTAAACACAAAGGGGTGAAGGTCAACATCAACATATCAAGAACATTCTTGTGATTATGACCTTTTTGTGCAGCAGTTAAGGAGCTGGCCTAGTAATCTGAAGGCTGCTGGTTCAAGTCCCACCACCACTTTGTTCTTTCTGATGGGCCCCTGAAGTGCGCGGCCCTTAACCCTCAATCGCTTGCATTGTACTTGTCAACAGTAAATCCGCTAAATGCCATAAACGTAAATGATTTGTTAGCAGCTGCGACTTCCGAGACCGCCAGTCCTTACGCACCACCAAAAAAAAAAATACCACCAACTCTTTTTGATTAGCGGTTTTGTCTGCAACTGCAGAATCAAGCTGATTAGCGCACCGCGTAGCGCCGGCTCTAGCGAGGTCATTTAGCTAAAGCTACAACGCAGGAATAGCCCATCGTTAGCGGCGGCGTGTTTGTTCCAGATAGAGAACGTGGACGGTTCAGAGGTTCGGATGTTTACTAATTATCCTTTTCCTGACATTTAAATCCGTCAAACTTCAGTCCCACAAGAAGCTATTAATTACCCTTATCATGCTAACACACACACACACACACTTGACAGGAGGAAGGACCGGCTGGAGACTCCATATTTAAGGGCCCCATTGTAATGAAGTCAGAGGAGAGAAAGATTTGGGGTGCGATGTGACAGGACGCTTTCACGCCGCTCCGGCTGCATTGTTAGCGCCAGGATGGAGGAGCGTAAAGGGGCCTTCAGGCTAAAGGCAGATAGTGTCAGGACGTCAGCTACGTTCAGCGGGAGCGATAGCTTCTCACCCAGAGAGAGAGAGATGGGAGGCTGAATCGCTTCGTTACGCTAGCTTTGCTACTTGGCACGTTTTAGCTAAGCAGATAATGAGACGCGAATAAACAACACGCTAGCACGATAGTTTAGCTGAGCTTGTTTGTACAGCGGCGCGGCGAGTACAGAATAATCAGCGCTGTTTGGTTAAAGCAGAGCGTCAGGTTCATTATTATACAAATACAGCCGGACCTTGTAACCCAACGTCCCCTTAACTCGGAATCTTTCAAACTCAACCCCCTTCTTCATTCATTCATTTACTCATTCATTCATTCACTCATTTAACCCCCTTCCTCATTCATTTATTCATTCATTCATTCATTCAACCCCCTTCCTCATTCATTTATTCATTCATTCATTCAACCCCCTTCCTCATTCATTCATTCACTCATTCATTCATTCATTCACTCAATCCCTTCCTTATTCATTCATTCATTTACTCATTCATTCATTCATTCATTCACTCATTCATTCATTCATTCATTCATTCACTCAACCCCTTCCTTATTCATTCATTCATTTACTCATTCATTCATTCATTCATTCACTCATTCATTCATTCATTCACTCATTCAACCACCTTCCTCATTCATTTATTCATTCATTCATTCATTCAACCCCCTTCCTCATTCATTCATTCATTCACTCATTCATTCATTCATTCACTCAATCCCTTCCTTATTCATTCATTCACTCATTCATTCATTCATTCATTCAACCCCCTTCCTCATTCATTCATTCATTCATTCATTCACTCATTCATTCATTCATTCATTCATTCATTCATTCACTCAACCCCTTCCTTATTAATTCATTCATTCATTTACTCATTCATTCATTCATTCATTCACTCATTCATTCATTCATTTACTCATTCAACCCCCTTCCTCATTCATTTATTCATTCATTCATTCATTCATTCAACCCCCTTCCTCATTCATTAATTAATTAATTCATTCATTCATTCACTCAACCCCCTTCCTTATTCATTCATTCATTTACTAATTCATTCATTCATTCATTCACTCATTCAACCCCTTCCTCATTTATTCATTCATTCATTCATTCATTCAACCCCCTTCCTCATTCATTCATTCATTCATTCACTCATTCATTCATTCATTCACTCATTCATTCATTCATTCACTCATTCATTCATTCATTTACTCATTCAACCCCCTTCCTCATTCATGCATTCATTCACTCATTCACTCATTCATTCATTCATTCATTCACTTGACCCCCCTTCCTCATTCATTCATTCATTCATTCATTCATTCATTCACTTATTCATTCACTAATTCATTCACTAATTCATTCACTAATTCATTCACTCAACCCCTTCCTCATTCATTCATTCATTCATTCATTCATTCACTTACTCATTCGTTTATTCATTCATTCATTCATTCACTCAACCCCCTTCCTCATTCATTCATTCATTTACTTACTCATTCATTCATTCATTCACTCACTTATTCATTCGCTCATTCATTCATTGGTTCACTCACTCATTCATTCAATCATTTATTAATTGCTTCAGTTGCTCATTCTTTTATTATTTTGTTCATTTGTTTGTTCGTTTGTTTAATCATTCATGCATGCATTAGTTCAGTTCTTTATTCTTTTATTATTTTGTGTTCAAACATTTGTTTATTCATCCATCAATTTATTTGTTTGTTTCTTCATTCATTTATTCATTCATTTATTCATTTATTAGTTTAGTTGTTCAATCTTTTATTATTTTGTTTGTTTAATCATTTATTTTTTATCTGTCCATTCATTCATTCATTCATTTATTGATGCACTGGTTAATTTCTTCATTATTTTATTTATTTGTTTGTTTTCTCATTTATTCATTTATCCATTCATTCATTCACTCATTCATTCATTGGTTCAGTTCTTTATTACTTTATTATTTTGTTTGTCCATTTATTTGTTTGTGTTCATTCATTCATTCATTTGCTTATTTGCTCATGCCTTCATTTGTTCATTTATTTATTAGTTTATTTGTTTGTTTTTTCATTTGTTTGTTTGTTTGCTTGTTCATTCATTTATTCATTCATTCATGCAAGCATCAGTTGTTCATTATTTCATTATTTTGTTCATTTGTTTATTTGTTCGTTCATTCATTTACTCATTCATTCCTTGGTTCAGTTCTTTATTCTTTTACTATTTTGTTAATTAATTAATTCATTCATTTATTCATTGGTTCAGTTCTTTATTCTTTTATTATTTGGTTTGTTCAATCATTTGTTACTTCATCTGTCCATTCATTCATTCATCCATCCATCCATCCATCCATCCATCCATCCACTGGTTCAGTTCTTCATTCTTTTATTATTTGGTTTGTTCAATCATTCATTAATTCATCTGTCCATTCAATCATTCATTCATTTATTCATTCATTCATTCATTCATGCATTTGTTTAGTTCTTCATTCTTTAATTATTAGGTTTGTTCAAACATTCATTAATTCAGCTGTCCATTAATTAATTAATTAATTAATTAATTCATTCATTCATTCATTCTTGCATTGGTTCAGTTCTTTATTCTTTAATTATTTTGTTTATTCATTTTTTGTCCGTCCAATCATTTGTTTTTGTGTTCATTTGTTTATTCATTCATTCATTCATTTGTTTATTTGCTCAAGCCTTCATTTGTTCATTTATTTATTCATTAATTCATTTGTTTGTTTGTTTTTCATTTTTTATTATTTTGTTTGTTCATTTTTCAGCCTTTCATTCAATTGTTTGTGTTCATTCATTCATTCATTCATTCACCGGTTTAGTTCTTTATTCTTTTATTATTTAGTATGTTCAATCATTTGTTAATTAATCTGTCTATTCATTCATTCATTCATTCATTTATTTGTTCATTAATTTATTCATTGATTCTGTTTTTTATTGTTTTATTATTTTGTTTGTTCATTCATTTTTCATCCGTCCATTCATTTGTTTGTTTGTTCATTCATTTATTCATTCATGCATGCATCAGTTGTTTATTCTTTTATTATTTTCTTTATTTGTTTATTTGTTTGTCCAATCATTCGTCTAATCATTCGGCTGGAGCAAAGAAGCGTTCAATAGCTTGTGTGTGTTTTTAGTGTGAATGAGTCTGACACAGTTAATGGTGTTTGTTTTTAAAATATGTTGATAAAAATGTAACAGTGACTGAATAAAACACAGCGGACGATCGTAATCTTCACTGCAGCGCTATCAGACGATGAT
Organism: Trichomycterus rosablanca; assembly: GCF_030014385.1. Classification (NCBI taxonomy): domain Eukaryota; kingdom Metazoa; phylum Chordata; class Actinopteri; order Siluriformes; family Trichomycteridae; genus Trichomycterus; species Trichomycterus rosablanca. The sequence continues at coordinate 83,423,216 of NC_085988.1, read as the reverse complement.
GGAGGAAGTCAGAGCGGCGATTTCGAGCGAGGCCGAGACGATAAAGCCGAGAGCTGAAGACCAGAGCGATCGGTGTTTCCGGAGGCGGTTGCATAAGCATCTCACACACACACACACACACACACACACAACACACACACACACAACACACACACAACACACACACACACAACACACACACAACACACACACTCACAGAGAGTGAGCTGAGCAGAAGGGCAGCTGAAGTGGGAGTAAATTTGTACAGTTACATCAGGGGCTGTTGTGGCAAAGTGTCGATTATTTTTACACCAAATCATCATCAGAGAGAGAGCGAGAGAGAGAGAGAGAGACAGAGAGAGATTCAGCTCGATCTGTCGAGTTTGATAACAAACTCAAGGTCTAAATTCCACATCCAGAATCAGCTCTCATCATTTTGTTACATTGGACTGACGCAAACACTCAGAGCTACGAGTAACACAAATACAACAATAATAATAATAAAATAATAATAACAATAATAATAATAATAATAATAATAATAATAATAATAATAATTTATTAATTTAAGGTAAGTTATTTCTTCATCTAGCTTCACGTAACTACTTAATCCTTATTGGTGGAACTGGAACATGGGAAACTCGGCCTGGACAAACAACCAGTTTTATTATTATCAACTATTATATTATTATTATTATTATTATTATTATTATTATTATTATTATTGTTATTGTTATTATTATTATTATTATTATTATTATTATTATTACTGTTACTATTATTATTAATATTATCGTTATTATTATTACTTTTATTATTATTATTATCATTATCATTATTATTATTAATATTATTATTATTATTATTATTATTATTGTTGCTGTTCTTGTTTTTATTACTATTATTATTATTATTATTATCATTATAATAATTATTATTAATATTATTATTATTATTATTATTATTATTACTACTACTACTACTACTACTACTATTGGGTGGCACGGTGAATAAGTTGGTAGCACTGTCGCCTCACAGCAAGAAGGTCCTGGGTTCGATCCCCAGGTGGGGCAGTCCGGGTTCTTTCTGTGTGGAGTTTGCATGTTCTCCTCGTGTCCGCGTGGGTTTTCTCCGGGTGCTCTGGATTCCTCCCACAGTCCAAAAACGTGCAAGTGAGGTGAATTGTAGACACTGAATTGTCCATGACTGTGTTTGATATAAACTTGTGAACTGATGAATCTTGTGTAATGAGTAACTACCGTTCCTGCCATGAATATAACCAAAGTGTAAAACATGACGTTAAAATCCTAATAAACAAACTATTATTATTATTATCATCATTATTATTAATAATAATTATTATTATTATGGTTATTATTATTATTGTTTTATAATTATTATTATTATTTATTTATTTAATTATTTATTTTTATTTATACAACAGTTGGTTCCGACCTTACAATCTGCGTTCTTACAGCACGGCCTTTTCACACCACAACTGTATTACTCCGCTGATGCATTGCCATTAACGACGAGCTTCATGCACACAAACGCGCACGCAGGCGACACCGACCTTATTCCCGATCGCGTTTTAGATCCGTTATCTGATACACAATCTAGCGCACTGTGTAGGGAACATAAATCCGTGATCTGATACACAATCTAGTGCACTGTGTAGGGAACATAAATCCGCGATCTGATACACAATCTAGTGCACTATGTAGGGAACATAAATCCGTGATCTGATACACAATCTAGTGCACTATGTAGGGAACATAAATCCGTGATCTGATACACAATCTAGCGCACTGTGTAGGGAACATAAATCCGTGATCTGATACACAATCTAGCGCACTATGTAGGGAACATATAACCGTGATCTGATACACAATCTAGTGCACTGTGTAGGGAACATAAATCCGTGATCTGATACACAATCTAGTGCACTGTGTAGGGAACATATAACCGTGATCTGATACACAATCTAGTGCACTGTGTAGGGAACATATAACCGTGATCTGATACACAATCTAGTGCACTATGTAGGGAACATATAACCGTGATCTGATACACAATCTAGTGCACTGTGTAGGGAACATAAATCCGTGATCTGATACACAATCTAGTGCACTGTGTAGGGAACATAAATCCGCGATCTGATACACAATCTAGTGCACTATGTAGGGAACATAAATCCGTGATCTGATACACAATCTAGTGCACTATGTAGGGAACATAAATCCGTGATCTGATACACAATCTAGCGCACTGTGTAGGGAACATAAATCCGTGATCTGATACACAATCTAGTGCACTATGTAGGGAACATAAATCCGTGATCTGATACACAATCTAGCGCACTGTGTAGGGAACATAAATCCGTGATCTGATACACAATCTAGTGCACTATGTAGGGAACATAAATCCGTGATCTGATACACAATCTAGCGCACTATGTAGGGAACATAAATCCGCGATCTGATACACAATCTAGTGCACTATGTAGGGAACATAAATCCGTGATCTGATACACAATCTAGCGCACTATGTAGGGAACATAAATCCGTGATCTGATACACAATCTAGTGCACTGTGTAGGGAACATAAATCCGTGATCTGATACACAATATAGTGCACTGTGTAGGGAACATAAATCCGCGATCTGATACACAATCTAGCGCACTGTGTAGGGAACATAAATCCGTGATCTGATACACAATCTAGCGCACTGTGTAGGGAACATAAATACGTGATCTGATACACAATCTAGCGTACTGTGTAGGGAACATAAATCCGTGATCTGATACACAATCTAGTGCACTATGTAGGGAACATAAATCCGTGATCTGATATACAATATAGTGCACTATGTAAGGAACATAAATCTAGGATCTGATACACAATCTGGCGCATTATGTAGGGAACATAAATCCGTGATCTGATATAAACTATAGTGCACTATGTAAGGAACATAAATCCGTGATCTGATACACAATCTAGTGCGCTGTGTAGGGAACATAAATCCGTGATCTGATACACAATCTAGTGCACTGTGTAGGGCACATAAATCCGTGATCTGATACACAATCTAGCGCACTATGTAGGGAACATAAATCCGTGATCTGATATACAATATAGTGCACTATGTAAGGAACATAAATCCGTGATCTGATACACAATCTAGCGCACTGTGTAGGGAACATAAATCCGCGATCTGATACACAATCTAGCGCACTATGTAGGGAACATAAATCCGTGATCTGATACACAATCTAGCGCACTGTGTAGGGAACATAAATCCGTGATCTGATACACAATCTAGCGTACTGTGTAGGGAACATAAATCCGTGATCTGATACACAATCTAGCGCACTGTGTAGGGAACATAAATCCGTGATCTGATACACAATCTAGCGCACTGTGTAGGGAACATAAATCCGTGATCTGATACACAATCTAGCGCACTGTGTAAGGAACATAAATCCGTGATCTGATACACAATCTAGCGCACTATGTAGGGAACATAAATCCGTGATCTGATACACAATCTAGTGCACTATGTAGGGAACATAAATCCGTGATCTGATACACAATCTAGCGCACTATATAGGGAACATAAATCCGCGATCTGATACACAATCTAGTGCACTATGTAGGGAACATAAATCCGTGATCTGATACACAATCTAGCGCACTATGTAGGGAACATAAATCCGTGATCTGATACACAATCTAGTGCACTATGTAGGGAACATAAATCCGTGATCTGATACACAATCTAGCGCACTATATAGGGAACATAAATCCGCGATCTGATACACAATATAGTGCACTGTGTAGGGAACATAAATCCGCGATCTGATACACAATCTAGCGCACTATGTAGGGAACATAAATCCGTGATCTGATACACAATCTAGTGCACTGTGTAGGGAACATAAATCCGCGATCTGATACACAATCTAGCGCACTGTGTAGGGAACATAAATCCGTGATCTGATACACAATCTAGTGCACTGTGTAGGGAACATAAATCCGCGATCTGATACACAATCTAGCGCACTATGTAGGGAACATAAATCCGTGATCTGATATACAATATAGTGCACTATGTAAGGAACATAAATCCGCGATCTGATACACAATCTAGCGCACTATGTAGGGAACATAAATCCGTGATCTGATACACAATCTAGCGCACTATGTAGGGAACATAAATCCGTGATCTGATATACAATATAGTGCACTATGTAAGGAACATAAATCCGTGATCTGATACACAATCTAGCGCACTGTGTAGGGAACATAAATCCGCGATCTGATACACAATCTAGCGCACTATGTAGGGAACATAAATCCGTGATCTGATACACAATCTAGCGCACTGTGTAGGGAACATAAATCCGTGATCTGATACACAATCTAGCGCACTATGTAGGGAACATAAATCCGCGATCTGATACACAATCTAGTGCACTATGTAGGGAACATAAATCCGTGATCTGATACACAATCTAGCGCACTATGTAGGGAACATAAATCCGCGATCTGATACACAATCTAGTGCACTATGTAGGGAACATAAATCCGTGATCTGATACACAATCTAGTGCACTGTGTAGGGAACATAAATCCGCGATCTGATACACAATCTAGTGCACTATGTAGGGAACATAAATCCGCGATCTGATACACAATCTAGCGCACTGTGTAGGGAACATAAATCCGTGATCTGATACACAATCTAGCGCACTGTGTAGGGAACATAAATCCGCGATCTGATACACAATCTAGCGCACTATGTAGGGAACATAAATCCGTGATCTGATACACAATCTAGCGCACTGTGTAGGGAACATAAATCCGTGATCTGATACACAATCTAGCGTACTGTGTAGGGAACATAAATCCGTGATCTGATACACAATCTAGCGCACTATGTAGGGAACATAAATCCGTGATCTGATACACAATCTAGCGCACTGTGTAGGGAACATAAATCCGTGATCTGATACACAATCTAGCGCACTGTGTAGGGAACATAAATCCGTGATCTGATACACAATCTAGCGCACTATGTAGGGAACATAAATCCGCGATCTGATACACAATCTAGCGCACTATGTAGGGAACATAAATCCGTGATCTGATACACAATCTAGCGCACTATGTAGGGAACATAAATCCGCGATCTGATACACAATCTAGTGCACTATGTAGGGAACATAAATCCGTGATCTGATACACAATCTAGTGCACTGTGTAGGGAACATAAATCCGTGATCTGATACACAATCTAGTGCACTGTGTAGGGAACATAAATCCGCGATCTGATACACAATCTAGTGCACTATGTAGGGAACATAAATCCGTGATCTGATACACAATCTAGTGCACTGTGTAGGGAACATAAATCCGCGATCTGATACACAATCTAGTGCACTATGTAGGGAACATAAATCCGCGATCTGATACACAATCTAGTGCACTATGTAGGGAACATAAATCCGTGATCTGATACACAATCTAGTGCACTGTGTAGGGAACATAAATCCGCGATCTGATACACAATCTAGTGCACTATGTAGGGAACATAAATCCGCGATCTGATACACAATCTAGCGCACTGTGTAGGGAACATAAATCCGTGATCTGATACACAATCTAGTGCACTGTGTAGGGAACATAAATCCGTGATCTGATACACAATCTAGCGCACTGTGTAGGGAACATAAATCCGCGATCTGATACACAATCTAGTGCACTATGTAGGGAACATAAATCCGTGATCTGATACACAATCTCGTGCACTGTGTAGGGAACATAAATCCGCGATCTGATACACAATCTAGCGCACTGTGTAGGGAACATAAATCCGTGATCTGATACACAATCTAGTGCACTGTGTAGGGAACATAAATCCGCGATCTGATACACAATCTAGCGCACTATGTAGGGAACATAAATCCGTGATCTGATATACAATATAGTGCACTATGTAAGGAACATAAATCCGTGATCTGATACACAATCTAGCGCACTGTGTAGGGAACATAAATCCGCGATCTGATACACAATCTAGCGCACTATGTAGGGAACATAAATCCGTGATCTGATACACAATCTAGCTCACTGTGTAGGGAACATAAATCCGTGATCTGATACACAATCTAGCGTACTGTGTAGGGAACATAAATCCGCGATCTGATACACAATCTAGCGCACTATGTAGGGAACATAAATCCGTGATCTGATACACAATCTAGCGCACTGTGTAAGGAACATAAATCCGTGATCTGATATACAATCTAGCGCACTGTGTAGGGAACATAAATCCGCGATCTGATACACAATCTAGCGCACTATGTAGGGAACATAAATCCGTGATCTGATACACAATCTAGCGCACTATGTAGGGAACATAAATCCGTGATCTGATACACAATCTAGCGCACTATGTAGGGAACATAAATCCGTGATCTGATACACAATCTAGCGCACTGTGTAAGGAACATAAATCCGTGATCTGATACACAATCTAGCGTACTGTGTAGGGAACATAAATCCGTGATCTGATACACAATCTAGCGCACTATGTAGGGAACATAAATCCGTGATCTGATACACAATCTAGCGCACTGTGTAGGGAACATAAATCCGTGATCTGATATACAATCTAGCGCACTATGTAGGGAACATAAATCCGCGATCTGATACACAATCTAGTGCACTATGTAGGGAACATAAATCCGTGATCTGATACACAATCTAGCGCACTATGTAGGGAACATAAATCCGCGATATGATACACAATCTAGTGCACTGTGTAGGGAACATAAATACGCGATCTGATACACAATCTAGCGCACTGTGTAGGGTACATAAATCCGTGATCTGATACACAATCTAGTGCACTATGTAGGGAACATAAATCCGTGATCTGATACACAATCTAGCGCACTGTGTAGGGAACATAAATCCGTGATCTGATACACAATCTAGTGCACTATGTAGGGAACATAAATCCGTGATCTGATACACAATCTAGTGCACTATGTAGGGAACATAAATCCGCGATCTGATACACAATCTAGCGCACTATGTAGGGAACATAAATCCGCGATCTGATACACAATCTAGTGCACTATGTAGGGAACATAAATCCGCGATCTGATACACAATCTAGTGCACTATGTAGGGAACATAAATCCGCGATCTGATACACAATCTAGCGCACTGTGTAGGGAACATAAATCCGTGATCTGATACACAATCTAGCGCACTGTGTAGGGAACATAAATCCGCGATCTGATACACAATCTATTGCACTATGTAGGGAACATTAATGTGTTTGTTGTTTTTTTAATAGCCCAGTTAGCAGCTCCTAAAAGTTCTGTTATCACCCATAATCCTTGTGTGTGTGTGAGAGGTTTTTTATTTCTTTTTTTCTCCTTGGAGGTTCTTGACTTTTTCTTCTTGTTGTTCTTACCTCCCTGAAATGAGTTTTTGCAACTTGGGATGTCTGCTTTGTAGTGTTAAACTTTATATTCGGTGTGGAACTACTTTTTGGCGGAAGGTATTCTCAGTATTAAAGCATATTTAATATGAAATTCAGGCTTCTTTGATTTATTTTCTTTCTTTATTTGTAAAAACTGTTGTATAAAAGCAATAGAACACTTGAGGTCGTGTGATAACACACTCCCTCTCGTGTTCTATTGCTTAAATAAACCATCATAAAAGACCAATCTGTCTCGCGTGTGTCACAGCCATGATGTTATTCGCGATAACACACTCCCTCTCGTGTTCTATTGCTTAAGTACTAATTAATTAATTGATCGATTAATTGTGGTACATTCACAGTCTGAGTGGTGTAACCGGTGAGAGTTTGTTGTCTTGCAATGGACTTGTGCTGGTGTCCATGGTGCCAAACTCTCCCAGTCACTGGACCCACCGCAGTATCAGTCAGACTTGTTTCAGTTCAGTCAGTTTAGCTGAAACATGACCAGTCCCCGCTCAGACGTACCAGTGTGTGGCGGTGGGGGGGCCGGGGGTGCGCGGAGGCGCCCGCCGCGGGCTGTGTAGGTGTTGGCAGACTCCGACAGCCGCTCAATATTCATCACCCCTGGCAGCGGTGTGCGGTGGCATCCGTGACGAGGGCACAGACTTATGGGTAATTCGAGAGACGACGGGGACATATTCATCCAATTAGGGATGATAATCTGATGGCACGGCACCCCGGGGGGCCGCCGGCTCGGCTCGGATGGATTTGGGAGCGTTCTGATTGAGTTAAGCCGCTCTGGAGTGGCACAATATGTCCACTCATCTTCTCCCAGAGATGGTGCTTACAGATACCCGCTATCGCTCACCCAGACACGCGGCGGCGGCTAATAAACAATAAAAATAATAAACTAATGACAGCAGATACATAACGCCAACCAGCGCACTAGCATGAACGCTATAAAAGCATTAGCATGTGACCCGGAGTGACAGACTGAGACGGATTGAGAAAAGCATCCGGCTCGATTACAGACAGAGACAATCGGTCACTAAAGCACGATATTACGCTCACTGGATGCTCAAAAGTATGTGGTCATGTGACCATGTGGAAAGACCACATCATACAGTGTTTCTGTAGGACTCTGTGCCCGTATTACGTCTCAAAAAGCCTAACTCTAGCCCTAAACCCTAACTCTAACCCTGATCCCTAACTCAAAACCTTATGTCAAACCCTGAACCCTAACTCCAACTCTAAACCCTAACCCTAATTCCAACCCTAACACTAAACCCTAAAGCCATCCCTAACTTTAACTTTAACCCTAACACTAAATCCTAACCCTAATCCCAATTCTGAACCCTAAACCCTAACTCTAATCCTAAACTCTAGCCCTAAACCCTAACCCTGCTCCTTAACTCAAAACCTTATGTCAAACCCTGAACCCTAACTACAACTCTAAACCCTAACCCTAATTCCAACCCTAACACTAACCCTTAACCCTAACTTTAAGCCTAAATCCAAACTCAATCCTAAACCCTAACCATAGCTCCAACCCTGAACCCCAACTCTAACCATGAACCTAACCCTAATTCCAACCCTTAACCCTAACTCCAGCCCTAAACCCAAACCCTTACCCTAATTCTGACCCTGAACCCTAACTCAAACCCTAACTCCAACCCTAACTCTAACCCAAACCCTAATTCCAACTCTAACAATGAACCTAACTCTTATTCCAACTCTAAACCCTAACTCTAATTCCAACCCTGACACTAAACCCTAACTCTTACCCTAAACCCTAACTCCACTACACTATCTTCAAACCCTTATACTAAACTCTAAACCCTAACTCCAATCCTAACTTGAAACACTAACTTCAACCCTAAATCCAAACTTCAAACCTTAACTCTAACACTAACCCTAAACCCTAACTCTAACCCTAATTCAAACCCTAACCATAAACCCTATCTCTAACCCTAAACCCTAAAACTAACTTCAACCCTAACCCCGATCCTAAACCCTAACCCCAACACTGAACTCTAACCCTATCTTTAACCCTACCACTAAACCCTAGACCTTAACTCCAACCCTAAACCCTAACTCTAACCGTAGCCCTAATTCCAAACCTGAACTCTAACTCAAACCCTAACTCAAACCCTAACTCTAAACCTAAACCCTAAACCGTAACTCTAACCCTAACTCCAATCCTAAACCCTACCCCCTTACCCTAAACTGAACTCCAATTCTTAAACCCTAACGCTGAACCCTAACTCTAAACTTGAACCCTAAAACCCTAACTCTAACCCTAACCCTAACCCTAATCCTAAACCCTAACCCCTAGTCCCGGCCCCTGCTTCCAGACATATGTTTGTATGTAGACTCTGACCTGCCGATAGCAGCGCTAACATTGTGAACCCCGGACCACCGAGCGTCTCCAGCATGTGAGAAAGCGTCTGAATGTTTCTCTACAGTCCTGCAGCGGTGCTGAATCTCACGAGAACACGAGCGCTAAGGAGTCAGAGCCAGAGCATTCACTCTCTCACTCATTCACTCTCTCACATCAGCTCTCTCCTCACATTCACTCTCTCACTCATTCACTCTCTCACATCAGCTCTCTCCTCACATTTACTCATTCATTCCCTCTCTCATATCAGCTCTCTCCTCACATTCACTCACTCATTCACTCTCTCACAACAGCTCTCTCCTCACATTCACTCACTCATTTACTCGTTCATTCATTCACTCATTCATTTTCACATCAGCTCCTTCCTCACATCACTCTGCTTCAGTGTCTCTCTCACCCGCAGCACTTTTACCCAAATAGACCAGCACCATGCACAATTCACTTATTCACTCTCTCTCATCAGCACCAGCACCATGCACAATTCACTTATTCACTCTCTCTCATCAGCACCAGCACCATGCACAATTCACTTATTCACTCTCTCTCATCAGCACCAGCACCATGCACAATTCACTCATTCACTTATTCCCTCTCTCTCAACAGCACCAGCACCATGCACAATTCACTTATTCACTCTCTCTCATCAGCACCAGCACCATGCACAATTCACTTATTCACTCTCTCTCAACAGCACCAGCACCATGCACAATTCACTTATTCACTCTCTCTCATCAGCACCAGCACCATGCACAATTCACTTATTCACTCTCTCTCATCAGCACCAGCACCATGCACAATTCACTTATTCACTCTCTCTCATCAGCACCAGCACCATGCACAATTCACTTATTCACTTATTCACTCTCTCTCATCAGCACCAGCACCATGCACAATTCACTTATTCACTCTGTGGTAAAACAAAAAAATGAAATGATTAATGATGAAAACAGAAGCTTTCACAAAGAATCAAATGAATCAATTGTCAGTGATTCAAAAGAATCGACTCCTGAAAAAAAAAAACTTTTTAACATCACACACACACACACACACACACACACACACACACACACACACACACACACACACACACACACACACACACACACACTGGATGTGACCTGGGTAGCAAAAGGACAACTCATTAGTCAATGCTGGCACACACATGCAAGCACCTGGCATACACATACACACACACATACACACACACATACACACACACACACACACACACACACACACACACACACACACACACACACACATGACACCAGAGTCTAGATTTAATTAATCTAATTGGTCTATTTAATTAATTCTGTGAGAAATAAAACCCATTTTAGACTCACTGTGTCAGACTCACTTTTACCTCATTTTAATACACCTTCCTCACACACACACACACACACACACACACACACACACACACGATCAGACTACACTGATTCATCAACACTCACATGCTTTGCTTTGCAAATAAATAAATAAATGAGTCAAATTAATAAAGTACAATAAACAAAAGTGAACTAAATAAAGTTAAATAAATGAATAGAGTGAAATAAATAAATGAGGTAAATTAATAAAGTAAAATAAACAAAGTGAAATAATTAAAATAAAATTAATAAAGTAAAATAAATAAAGTGAAATAAATGAAGTAAAATAAATTAATGAAGTAAAATAAATAAAGTAAAATAAATGGATTAAAATAAATAAATAAAGTAAAATAAATAAAGTAAAATAAATTAATAAACTAAAATAAACAAAGTAAAATAAATAAAGTAAAATAAATTTATAAACTAAAATGAACAAAGTAAAATAAATGAAGTAAAATAAATAAATAAAGTAAAATAAATAAAGAGAAATAAATAAAGTTCAAAAATAAGGGCAAATAAATAAAATTAAATAAATAAAGAAAAATAAATAATGGGAAATAAATAACAGGAAATAAATAATGAAAAATAAATAAAGTTAAATAAATAAAGAGAAATAAATAAAATAAATAAATAATGATAAATACAGTTAAATAAATAAAGTAAAATAAAGTTAAATGAATGAATAAAGTGAAGTAAATAAATAAGTGTAATTAATAAAGTAAAATAAACAAATTTAAATAAATAAAGTAAAATAAATGAAGTGAAATAAACAAAGTTAAATAAACAAAGTAAAATAAACAAAGTGAAATAAATAAAGAAGAAAATAAATAAAGACAAAAATGAATAAATAAATAAATAAATGAATGAATGAATGAATGAATGAATAAATAAATAAATAAAATCTTCTATACCCATACCTTTGTTCTGATAGAGTTTCTGCAAATTTATATCTTTGGACTGTCATCTACCCAAAATACAGTATAGAAATGTTAACTTAAGAGGGTCTTCTGCAAGTCACTCTGAATAAGAGTGTCTGCTAAATGCTGAAAACGTAAATGTAAACGTAAATGTAGTTCTCTTTTGGCAATTCCGCAATATTTCCCAATACTTTTGTCCATAATTTTTGTCCATATTGTGTATATGGAGCAGATAAAAGCATTGGTCAGAAATGTCCTCGTTTTTATTTCGGGGACAGACAGAGACGTTTAAAGAATTTATTTTTGTAAAATCCCATCGATGGACTGGTTCCTTATGCGCTAGTGCAAAACTTGCTTTTTGGCTGCGACTTCTTTCTCTGAGTCACTTGAAGCACTTGGCATCGGTGTTAGTCAAGGTTGCAGCCATAAAGTGACTGGCACTCTAAAACATCCCTTCCACGTCAACAACTGATGGGGTGAGTTATTCATTTTTACTGTTTCTTTATGTATGCATTTTCTCCCCTTTTCTCCCAATTTAGTCATAGCCAATTACACTGCTGTCACACGTTGATCTCCACTTCTGTACAGGCGCCTCGGGCTACTAATCAGGGTCCTTACACAGTGACAAAGACCCGCTCCCTTTTTAGTCCAGTCTTTCCCCACAGACAGCAGACTAGGGGCCAATTTTGTCTGTCGCACTGTCTGCACTGCCGATCGTGCCTGCCAGAGGGCACCCAGCCGACCGGTAGCACAGTTTAGACTCCCAGCGCTGGTGTCTTCACCGAATTTCCTTCTGTCTCGGAGTGAAGCAACCTTTAGCGTATGCGGCACTTTGGCTCCTCGATTCTCTCTCTCTCTCCGTGTCACTCAGCTGCTTTAAAAGCTTCATGAAGATCACATTGTGAAGATCCTTGAACTTTTCTTTTAGAAACAAACTGTGATTATTTGTCACTGCTGATCTTATTAAATAAAAAAGTCAGTCCGTTATAACAGAGTGCACTACGTACAGTACACGGTTCTACTCTCAGCTACCGTTTAGAAAAGGTAAAAGCTTCAGCCTTGGAGAAAATATTAATACAGTATTTTTTTTTTTTTCTGTTATGTGGTCTGATGTGGACCAGGAGACCTTTACAGATCATCAAGAACATCTTAAACTCACTACACTAGATAATGAATTGCAATTAAATTCAAAGTCATTACTTGCCATGATGAACTTAATCAACTTCAACACACACACACACACACACACACACACAAACAGTTTTCACTGCATTTCACAAAAATGACCTGCCAGTGTCATTAATAGTGATCTTCTTGTTAGCTCAGGAGAAAGTGTTAACAAGGACGAGAAAGCTGATATTTATTATTTATTATTTTTTATCATATATTAATTTATTATTTTTATTTTTTTTTATTATTTATTATATATTATTTTATTATTTATTATTTTTATTTTTTTTCAATGCATTCATTGGCTGCTTTATTTTTATTTTTATTTTTTTTTTATTATTTTGATCATTTAATGAATGCTATTATTTAAAAATTCTATTTATTTATTTATTAATTTATTAATTGCCCACTTTATTATTTGAAATTGTATTCCTTTATTAATGTATTATTTACTTTTTTATTATTTAAAGTTCTATCCATTTATTAATTTAATATTTTTAACTTTTTATTTAAAATGTTTTTCCTTTAATAATTTATTATTTTCTGCTTTAACATTTAAAATTCTATTTTTATTACTTTATTAATTGCCCTCTTTGTTATTTGTAATTCTATTCCTTTATGAATTTATTATTTGCTGCTTCAGTATTTGAAATGTTATTCCTTTTTTAGTTTATTAGTTTCTTATCCATGTTATTTATTAATTTATTAAATGGCCGCTTTATTATTTTTCTTTTAAATTTTATTTCTTTATTAATTTTATAATTGACCACTGTATTATTTGAAATTCTATTGTTTATTAATTTATCAAATGGCTATTTTATTATTTTGCAATTCTATTCCTTTATTACATTTATTAGTTGGCTGTTTTATTATTTAAAATTATGTTTATTTATTAATTTATAAATGTATTATTAGTCTGTTTTATTACTGAACATTTTATTTATTTATTAATTTATTATTTGTTGCATTATTCATTAAAATTAAATATTTTTAAAGAATTATTATTTAAAGAATAAACTTTAATGATATTTGCTCTGAAGGTGTGTTATGTTTGTGTACGTACATGTGTGTACATGACACACACACACACACATTCCCTCCAGTGTGTGCATTCGGTGACACGGCACTGCGATGACCTTTACACGCTCCGTGTGTGGGTGTGTGTGTGTGGCGTAAGAGAGTGATAGAACCCTGCACTAATGAAGTCGTCAGTCCACTGGGCAGCTACCAATTAAATCTGAAATCGTTATGTGTGTGTGTGTGATTGTGTGTGTGTGTGAGTGTGTGTGTGTGTGTGAGTGTGTGAGTGTGTGTGTGTGTGTGTGTGAGTGTGTGTGCATATGTGTGTGTTTTAGTAAGGGTTAGGACAAAAAATTCCAATTATCAAGTAACCTGAACTAGCAGAAGGTCTGAACCTTAAATGAACACACACACACACACACACACACACATACACACACACACACACACACACACACACTTGTGCTGCCGAAAGTATATGGACACTATGCATCAGTGGGAATTTGTGCCTGTATAGTCAGATGGACATTTGGTCAGACACAGACGAGGACTGAGGAGGCCTGACTTACAATCAACACTTTAGTTCATCCCTCGAGTGTGTAATGGTGTTGAGGTCGAGGCTCAGAACAACGTACAGAGTGTCTAATAAAACCTCCAGTTACATGAATCCCCCTTCAGTTTCTTTTCCAATTTAGTCATATCCAATCACGCAATTGCTTTTTTCTTCCTCTCCACTGCTATTCTATGTTTTAATAAATGTATTAATTGGTCGCTTAATTATTTGGAATTCAGTTTCTTTATTATTTTATTATTTACTCGCTGTATTATTTAAAATTTAATATATTTTCTTAATTATTATTTTGCCACTTAATTATTTGTAATTATATTCCTTTATTAATTTATTATTAAGCTGCTTTATTATTTGAAATACTTTTGCTTATTAATACTTAATACTTAAGTTATTAAATGGCCACTATATTATTTTTTTATTTTATAATTATTTTATTTTTATTACTTAAAATTCTATTTTTTTATTAATTTATTAAATGGCCACCTAAGTAACTAAAATGTATTTATTTATTTTTTATTTAATAGTTTATATTATTTATACTATTTTAAATTATTTTATTATTTTATTTTATTTACATTTTGTTTATTTTATAATTATTTTTGTATTATTTAAATTAATTTAATAAATGGCAACTTTATTATAAAAAATTTAATTATTTATTTATTTGATAATTTATTTAATGATTTTTTTTATTTAATATTTTGTATTATTTATACTATTTTGTTTTATTTTATTATTTATTATTAAATACATTGGTTTTATTTTATTTTTATTATTTACAATTTAATTTTAATTAATGTATTAAATGCCCACTTTATTATTTGAAATTATTTTTTTTCTTTATCAATTCATTAAAAGGCCACCTTATTATTTAAAATATGGTGATTTATTATTTGATTTTTTTTCTTTATCAATTTATTAATTGGACTTTTATAATTAATTCATATTTTAAATGGCCACTTTATTATTTGAAATGTAATTCCCTTATTAATTTATTAATTGGCCACTTAATTATTTGAAATTCTATTTGTTTATTGATTGGCTGATTCTCTCCAGTCAGTCTGTGGGTTTTTAGCCGTATTTCTGCTCACTCCCTCGCGTCCTTCTCCATTATAAGAACATTCGGTTAGTGTGTGTGTGTGTGTGCGTGTGTGTGTGTGTGTGTGTGTGTGTGTGTTTAAGTGCTGATTCGAACAGCAGTCAGTAAACTACAGACCAGAATAATAAAGGTGACCCGCAGGGATGTTGGTAGTGCTGATACTGAATCTGTTTATTTAGACGCCTCTCCGTCTCCTGAGAGCTCCTGTGAGCTGGTGTTACTGTTTCAAACCCTGTCGTCATGATGCACCGCAGAGCTTCATGTACTGCCTAACATCCCAACAACACTGCTGCACCTGATACACTCATACCAATACTACACATCATTTTTACATCGGGTTTATTTAAAATAATTCAGACCATTTAAACCAGACTCCAAATGTGGTGTTCAGGTGGCACGCCAGGTCAGGTGTCAGCTCTGTTACCGGGGGTCGACTGGGCGCGATTCCTCATCTCTGCTGTAATTGCGGCCTCTGCTGGCTGGTCGAGGTACTGCACAGAGGCGCTGAACAATGGAGAGCATTGCGTGACTCTCTGTACACGATACTGGGAGGGGCGTCGAGTTTTAAAGACGTGTTTTTATCCATAAAGATGTTTGGGAAACCTGTTAATGTTTGTTTGTTTATTAGGATTTTAACGTCATGTTTTACACTTTGGTTACATTCATGACAGGAACGGTAGTTACTCATTACACAAGATTCATCACTTCTCAAGTTTATATCAAACACAGTCATGGACAATTTAGTGTCTCCGATTCACCTCACTTGCACGTCTTTGGACTGTGGGAGGAAACCGGAGCACCCGGAGGAAACCCACGCGGACACGGGGAGAACATGCAAACTCCACACAGAAAGGATCCGGACCACCCCACCTGGGGATCAAACCCAGGACCTTCTTGCTGTACCTGTTAATGCGTCCATGGTCCCGTGGAACTGCATATATAGTAGGCTCATGTAAAATAATGAGGTTGTTTTTTGACACTTAAACACTGAAAATAACACAAATATAATATAAAAACACTGAAATACAATAAAAGCTGCACTTTAGTTTTACTTCTTTATTGTTTCCTTATGCTTCTTAATGGTAGAGATGCTTAATCTTGGAATACCGTATTCTATTCTGTACCGGCGCATTCACATGAAAAAGTGACAAAACCGCTTTTGCGCTGCTGTGTCGTTATTTCCTATGAAGTGTGATGGTGAACAAAGCTTACCGTGACTTATTGTAGTAAAACAGCGAGTGAGGAATGTGATTAGTGGAGGAACTTATGAGCAGTAATAATGAAGAGAAGTTTAGTGCTCCTGTCTCCTTCTTTTACTACATTAAACCACGTTAAGCTTTATTTTCAACCAGAAGCGTTTTAGACTCTGGGAGAAGCTGAACACGAGCTGTAACACAAGTTTAAAAGTGAAACAGGGAGGAGAATCCAGATAAACACAGATACATGTGGAGCTGTAACACTGGATCTGACGCTTATTTCACACAAATGCAGATTCGTCTCATATTCACACTTTGATGAAATTAAAGATTGCTATTTTCTATTTTCTAGGATCCTCAGGCACAATCTAAAATGTTAAACACTGTTGACTAGTTAAACTGGGATGAGAACCTACCAGTAGCACGAATTCCACTAAAATCTCTACTGCTTTATAGCTTTCTAGGTGCTAAATATGATTTTGAGACATGCATTTCTTAGTATCACCAGAAGATCAGAGCAGATTTAGAAATCCCTCAGCAGCTCATGATATCTGGGCCATCTTTATAAAGGCGTCGCCAAGGACTTCATCCTCCATCCTTTTCAGAAGAGGCGCGAGGCTGAAGGACGAGCGTTAGAAAACCTGCGGGCATCCTGCGCCACTACGAAGAGGAAATAAAGGATAATGGCGGGGTGTGAAATGTGGCGGGGGTGAAGGAGTGTGTACGGGAGAGATTTTTGTGAGATGCTGATTTCACCGTCTGAAAGAGGGCTGTAGTTAATCCTGCACCGCCGCCACCACTTTTCATCCGCTTCCCATCCCGCAGGGCCACGAATAAGTGAGGAACGAGGGGGTGGGAGAGCGAGAGCGAGAGAACAATTGCCCACCAGGGAGACTGAGAGAGGGTCATCGATTGGCACGGCTCTTTGGGCAGCTGGTGGCTAAAGTGGCTGAAGAGGGGAGGAAAAAGAGAACGGTCGGAGCCACGGCGCCCTTTTATATTCTGAATTGTGCAGGTCCATTCACACCTTCTCTCGGGGAAGCTGAAACCAGCTAGACGTTTGGTGGGGTGTGTGTAGGTGTGTGTGTGTGTGGGAGGAACTCTTCATTCGTAATATCATCATAAGTCATTTTTTAAATGAATCGCACTATTTCAGGACGCCTGTGTTGGTAAAAACATGCCACACAACGTCCTGGATGATATTTTTCTGAATTCCAACGTTTTATTTACATTTATTAAATTTAAGAGCCACGTTTATCCAAAGTTTAACAGTTGAGGGTGAAGAGCCTGGCTCAAGGGTCCAACAGTGCCAACTTGACAGCAGTGGGACTTAAACCGGCAACTAGATTACTAGTCCAGTATCGTAAGCGCTAAGCTACCACTGAACTGACACCTCACAGCAAGAAGGTCCTTGGTTTGATTCCTAGGTGGAGCGGTCTGGGTTCTTTCAGTGTGATATTTGCATGTTCTCCATGTGTCTGTGTTCTCCGGGAGCTCCGGTTTTCTCCCACAGTACAAAGACATGCAGTCAGGTTAGGTGGAGATACAAGATTGCCCTAAGTGTGAGTGTGCCTGTCCAGGGTGTTCCCTACCTTTCACCTAGTGAATTTGACCCACCTTGACCCTGACCAGGATAAAGTGATGATAAAACAGTCCATGAATGAACTTCAGCAGATGAAATATCTACATTAATTAAATTTAAGAGTCATGTTTATCCAAAGCAACTTACAATTATGGCTGAATTGAGGGTTAAGAGCCTTGCTCAAGGGTCCAACAGTGCCAACATGACAGCTATGGGACTTCACCCGGGTACCTGATTACTAGTCCAGTACCTTAACCACTAAGCTACTACTGCCTGAACCACTTTGAGGCACATCTATTATTTACATTTACATTTTATCCAAAGCGACAAACAGTATACAGTCTAAGCAACTGAGGGTTAAGGGCCTTGCTCAAGGGCCCAACAGTGGCAACTTGACAGCTACGGGACTTGAACCGGCAACTAGTCCAGTACCTTAAGTGCTGAGCTACCATTGCCTGAACCAGTCTGAGGCAAATCTACCATTTACATGTTATCCAAAGAGATATACAGTATACATTCTAAGCAATAGAGGGTTAAAAGCCTTGCTCAAGGGTCCAACAGTGGCAACATGACAGAAGTGGGACTTGAACTGGCAACCTGATTACTAGTCCAGTACCTTAACCACTGAGCTACCACTGTCTGAACCACTTTAAGGCACATCTATTATTTACATTTACATTTTATCCAAAGAGACAAACAGTATACAGTTTGAGCAATTAAGGGTTAAGGGCCTTGCTCAAGGGCCTAACAGAGGCAATCTGGCAGTGGTGGTGTCTGAACCAGCGACCTTCTGATTACTTAACCTTATGGAACTGGACTGCAAATCAACCAACAGTCTAAGTTTCTTCTTTTTAAAATGAAGAGCCTTGACCACAGCCCCACCGAACAGCTTTGGGATGAACCGGAACAACAACTGAGGCTTTCTTGACCAACATCAGAGCCCAGCCGTACAAATGCTCTCATTCTTTGACTGCACTTACCACTACACAATCATGAATAATATATGTACTACACCAGTGGCTCTCAAGCAGGGTTCCAGGTCCTCTAGGTAGCCTCAGTGACCCTGGACAGGGTGGGTGGGTCTTTGAGAATGGACACATGTTTGATTTGCCCACTACAAAAGTGCAAAGGTCAACGCACGGCTTCTACGAAAGATTCAGATTCAGTTGTTGATGCAGATCCCGCTGAAGCAAATCAAGGTGAGGAAGCTCCTACCACCAGTTCACCAGAATCAGAGTATATTAAGATTTATACCATCATGGATTCATCCGATTTCTCATGAGCAAGAACACAGAACCTTTTGTCATCCTCGCTGAACCCATGTCAAGAGGGTCCCGGAAAATTCTTCGAACACAGGGGGGTCTAAGAGAGAAATAAGGTTTAGAACCGCTGTACTCCACAATGATAGACAATAATCTTATTAAATGCATTTTCTTTATGGTATTTATGATTATGGGACCAAACTACATGTACGTACATAATCACATGCTTATACACTCTGTGTGAGTACCCATAACCCCCCCCCCCCCCCCCCCACTTAACTGGAACTCCATTGTAAAGATACAATAGTGTAAACAACACCACTATAGCACCAATAAAAGAAGATATAAAGGCACTTTCCTACAGAATTACTGTCTGATTACTGTCTGAGACTGTAGATATTTTCCTTTTCTTCATAGTTGGTGCCTTGTGTGAGGATTCTGTGTTAAAAACTGTAATACTGACAGTGTGAATCATTGCTAGTCCATTAGTTCTGAGATTCTTAATTCTATTCTATTCCTAATACCATAATATCTATCTTTTATTATAATATGCGTAGATTAAAAAGGGAGGAAAATGCAATCGCTGCATTTCTGATTGCCTGTGTTAGTAAAAACACCATGTTATACATCTTATGTAGCGTCTTAAATGGTATATATTAGTGGCAGAGTGGCTCGGTGGGTAGCACTGTCATCTCACAGCAAGAAGGTCATGGGTTCTATTCCTAGGTGGAGTGGTCCGGGTGCTTTCTGTGTGGAGTTTGCATGTTCTCCTCGTGTTTGTGTGGGTTTCCTCCCAAAGACATGCAAGTAGGGTAAATTGGAGATACAAAATTGCAGCCTGTCCAGGGTGTTCCCTACCTTTCGCCCAGTGAATTTGACCCTCCTTGACCCTGACCAGGGTACAGCGATGGTAAAACAGACCATGAATGAACTTCAGCAGATAAAATATTTACATTAACAGAATTTAAGAGCCACATTTATCCAAAGCGACTTACAATTATGGCTAAATACTGAATATAATTCTAGCAATTAAGGGTTAAGAGCCTTGCTCAAGGGTCCAACAGTTCCAACTTGACAGTGCAACTAGATTACCAGTCCAGTACCTTAAGCGCTGATCTACCACTGCATAAACCACTTTGAAGCAAATCTACCATTTACATTTTTTCCACAGAGACGAACAGTATACAGTCTGAACAACTGAGGGTTAAGAGCTTTGCTCAAGGGTCCAACAGTGGCAACTTGACAGCAGTGGGACTTGAACTGGCAACATGAACTAGTCCAGTTCCTTAAGCGCTGATCTACCACTGTCTATTATTTATGATTATTATGATTATTATTATTATTATTATTATTTATGTCTATTATTTATGTCTATTATTTATGGCACATCTATTATTTACATTTACATTTTATCCAAAGAGATGAACAGCATACAGTCTAAGCAACTGAGGGTTAAAAGCCTTGCTCAAGGGTCCAACAGTGCGAACTTGACAGCTACGGGACTTCAACCGGGTACCTGATTACTAGCCCAGTACCTTAAGCGCTGAGCTACTACGGCCTGAACCAGTCTGAGTCAAATCTACCATTACATTCACGTTTTTGGCATTTAGCAGAAGCAGTATGCATTCTGAGCAATTGAGGGTTAAGGGCCTTGCTCAAGGGTCCAGCAGTGACAACCTGGCAGTGGTGGTGTTTAAACCAGCCACCTTCTGATTACTAGTCCAGCACCTTTACCTTAAGATACTAAGTTTCTTCTTTTTAAATCAATAGTCAGTGTTCTGCACAGAGCCCTGAAATCAGCCCCACCGAACAGCTTTGGGATGAACTGGAACATCAACTGAGGCTTTCTTGACCAACACCACCCTCACTTAACTGGGTTCTTTATTTTAAAATGAAAAGCATGCAGAGAAACAGATGG
This sequence comes from Trichomycterus rosablanca, assembly GCF_030014385.1. NCBI lineage: Eukaryota > Metazoa > Chordata > Actinopteri > Siluriformes > Trichomycteridae > Trichomycterus > Trichomycterus rosablanca. The sequence continues at coordinate 83,401,239 of NC_085988.1, read as the reverse complement.
ACTACAGTCAGTAATTGTAGAACTACAAAGTGCTTCTATATGGTAAGTGGAGCTGATAAAATGGATAGTGAGTGTATAAACAAGGAGGTGGTTTTAACAAACTGTAATGATTTCCTGTATAATTAGTGTCTCATAAGTATACGATCAAAAAATTATAGCACAGATAATAATAAAGATGAAGGTATTTTTTCTTTCATAATTGGTGTCTCATGTGACGATACTGTTCAGAAATCTACAGCACTGATAATAACAGCGATTAAGGCATTTTTATCGAGGTAATTGGTATCTCATGTGAGGAAACGGCCTGGAACTATAGCTAAACTACAGCGCTGATAATATAATAGTATTTGTTTTTTTATATTATAATTGGTCTCCTGTGTGAGGATACTGTCTGAAAATCTATAGCACTAATACCACTGCGTATTGATGCATTTTCTGTAAATAATTGGTGTCTTGTGTGAAGATACTGTCAAAAAAACTATAGAACTGATAATTTTACCAATTTAATTTCTGTCCCAACATAATTGGTGCCTCGTGTGAGGATATATAAAAAAAATCCATAATACTGACAGTAGGAATCAAGGTAATTTCCCCTAACTACTATAGTCATTACTACGACGGACCTTCAGTAGCGGGAGGAGAAGTAATCGGTCGTCTCTGAGAGACTGAGAGACGCTTATAGTCCGGATTTAGATTCATCTGATTTCCACCTTTTTGGACGCCCAAAGAAGCATTAAGGGGAAGAAGATTTCCATGTGATTATGATGTGAGATCAGCGCTGCATCAGTGGCTACGAGCTCAACCAAATACATTATTTGCTGACCGCTCAGGTGGCGCAGCGGTAAAATACGCTAGCACACCAGAGCTGGGATTTCGAATACATCGTATCGAATCTCAGCTCTGCCATCCAGCTGGGCTGGGTGGCTATATGAACAACGTTTAGGAAGCTAAATAGGGAGCTCATAACTGATGCAATTAAGACCTCTGCTGGCTGATTAATGGCATCTGCACAGAGTTGAGGAATAATGTGTTGATCAGGGTTTGGCTCTCCGTGCACAAAGCTGATTCGCCTCGTGCAGGTGAAAAGATGCAGTCGGGTACTGCTCACGTGTCGGAGGGGGCGTGTGTCAGTTAACTCTCCACAGTCAGGGCGGGGGTCAGCACCAATAGAGAGGAAGCGTAACTCAAGTGGGTAAAAATAGAACGTGCTAAAAATGCATTTAAAAAGTGCTGGAATGCTGGAAAAAATGCATCGGAAGGTGACGGTGTAGAGAAGTGATGCAGTTTTTAAAATGCTTAATAAATAGAGTTTAAAAAGTGTGGAAACTTTTTGAAGAACCTGATATACAGTATATCACTATGCACTGTCACCCTGTTTAAGACACACTTAAAAATATTTGTAATATATTGTGGCTTTGGCGAGGCCTAAGCAAACACCTTTACTTTCATTGTAGGAGGAAGCTCTTTTATTTAGAAATTGCTCTCGTGTGAATCACAAGGCATGGAAACGAGGCCAGATCTGACGTACGGCAGATCCCCCCAGCAGAACCGGATGGTCACTGAACACAACACAACACATCTATCTATCTATCTATCTATCTATCTATCTATCTATCTATCTATCTATCTATCTATCTATCTATCTATCTATCTATCTATCTATCTATCTATCTATCTATCTATCTATCTATCTATCTATCTATCTATCTATCTATCTATCTATCTATCTATCTATCTATCTATCTATCTATCTATCTATCTATCTATCTATCTATCTATCTATCTATCTATCTATCTATCTATCTATCTATCTATCTATCTATCTATCTATCTATCTATCTATCTATCTATCTATCTATCTATCTATCTATCTATCTATCTATCTATCTATCATCTATCATCTATCTATCTATCTATCTATCTATCTATCTATCTATCTATCTATCTATCATCTATCTATCTATCTATCTATCTATCTATCTATCTATCTATCTACCTATATGTCTCCGTCCATCCGTCCGTCCGTCCGTCCGTCCGTCCATCCATCTATCCATCCATCCATCCATCCATCCATCCATCCATCTATCTATCATCTATCTATAACTGCCTGTCTGTCTGTCAATCTACCATTTATAAGTCTGTCCATCCATCATCCATCTATCTGTCTATCTATCTATCTATCTATCTATCTATCTATCTATCTATCTATCTATCTATCTATCTATCTATCTATCTATCTATCTATCTATCTATCTATCTATCTATCTATCTATATATCTATCTATCATCTATCTATCTATTTGTCTGTCTGTCTGTCTATTTATCTATTTATATATCTAAATATCTGTCTGTCTATTTATCTATGTCGCATATTGCAATTTAGGACGCAGCGTTAGATTCAAACCTGTTGCTGAGGTATTTCAAGGGCTGCTCACGTTTAATAACACAAGACGTTTCTCCGTATTACAGAGGTGCAGCACAGTGGGGATTCTCCTGCATTCTGATCGCTCATATTGTTTAGGAGAATCTGTATTATTTAAAGATGTGTAAACGCTGAACGTGTTAATGCTTTGTTAATATTTATTGATTTATTAGGATGTTAACGTTATGTTTTACACACTTTGGTTCCATTCTTGACAGGACAGGTAGTTACTGCTTACACAAGATTCATCAGTTCAAGTTTAATGTCAAACACAGTCATGGACAATTTTAAGTGTCTCCAATTAATCTGACTGCATGTATTTGGACTGTGGGAGGAAAACCAGAGCCCCCAAGGAAAACAACACAGACACGGGGAGAACATGCAAACCCAACCAGAAAAGCATCCTGAACCCCTCCTTGAGTCGTCATTACAATAATAATTGGTGTATTGTGTGAAGATGTAATAATAAATGGTGTAAATGATATTTTTCCCTTCTACAAATCCGATAAAAAAGATAAAACTCATCAAACACAGACTTGAGATCGGAGAGCTACAGCAGCCGTTAATGCGCTATCATAACCATGACTGGATGGAAGACTTGTAATGAGACTTGTAATCTCAGCGGGTGTTTCGCTCGTGTTTCTTGCTCGTAGCATCGCTCACATCCCGTCTGAACGCAGCACGTCTATTTTTATCAGAACTATTTTTTCATAGCCAGCTTTTAATATTCATTTCACAGCGGTGTGGAGTTATATCATCAGCCGTACTCCGCCATCCCTCTCCATACGGCACAGCGACTACGCCGAAGTTTAAAAATACCCTCATCCTAGCGGGAAGGCACGCTGCCATGACAACCCCGGGAATGCTTCCCCGCTTCCTCCTCGGGCCCGATGTGACAGTGGCGCTGATAACAGATCGAGAAAAAATCAGCGGGTAATGAGAGCCAGAGCCATAAAAACGTATATAATAAAAGAGAAGGAGGATTTAATTCTCCCCGGAGTCACCGTGGTGATAATAAAACACCTTCAGCAACATCTCAGCTGCTTCACTTTAATAAAAAAATAAGTAGTTTAAAGAAAAATAAAAATGCAATTAGGAATTACTTATTATACATTTGGATTGTTAATGCTGGCCCCCAATACTTTTTCAGCTAATCCATCACAAAACTAATAAATATATAAATAAAATGCTGTTAAAACAGAGCTGAGTCACAAACAGCAGGAGCAGAATTTGCCTTCTTATTGGTGAAAAAGTAAATTCATACACACGTATTTAGTTTATTACTGACTTCTTTGTTACAGTGCAACGCTGTGTGAGTGAAATTTACTAGCATGTACATATTATTCAGTATACTAAATCAGTACTAGTGTTTTATCTGACGTAATAATAATAACAACAACAATAATAATAAAATAAAACAACAGAAAAGCAATAATAATAATAATAATAATAATTATAAATAAAACAACAAAACAACAACAATGTCAATAATAATAATAATATTAATAATAATAGTAGTAGTAATAAAAACATTAACAATAATGATAATGATAATGATAATAATAATAATAATAATAATATTAATAATAATAATAATAGTAGTAGTAGTAAAAACATTAATAACAATAATAATAATAATAATAATAATAATAATAATAATAATAATAATAATAATGATTGCTGCTGCTGCTGCTGCTGATGATAATAATAATAATAATAATAATAATAATAATAAGAAGAAGAAGAAGAAGAAGAAGAAGAAGAAGAAGAAAAATATGCTTTATTTATTTATTTATTTATTTTATTGAATGCACAGATTTTTATTTCAAGAATGTGAAGCAGCACATCCTGTGGACATTAATACCTCATATTTTTTCTTTCTTGTCCTACTGGCTCCTGCACCATCTATTCAGTCCTATTTAACATAATCCAACACTTTTCACCACACCAGGGCTCATTGAGGTCATGTCAGCACTAAACAAACAAGCAGCTCTACAGAGAGGTGAGCTGGAGTGCAGGAGGAAATGTGTGTACGGTTCAGTTTTCATGCTAAGGTTGGAAAATGCTCAGTCGAAAATTTGTATAATATGTAAGATGTAATAATATAATGTTAATGTATGCAGGGTGGGAGGGCCGGAGTGATTTCTCATTACTGCTTTGACTACATCTGTGCAAAGACTGTGAATAACGGAGAACAGTGTGTGACTCTCTGTACGTGATAATTAGTTTATTTCTTTGTTAATTACGTTGAAAAGACATTAGACACATTAAACACATTTTTTTTAAATAAAGCAGTGACGTCAAATTAACAACCGTTTGGAGAAGTTGTTTTATTATTTTTATATATTAGCATGACTGTGAGCAAAAATTAGGTTTATAAACAACATCAATCTGCTGAAGAATTCTGGGATTGATTAAAATGTTTGTTTCTAGCCAGGCCTTCCCATCCAACATGACCTCATACAAACACATATAGACACACTTCAAAATCTAGTGGAAAATATTTTTTAAAGAGGTGACATTGGCTGAAACTCCAAATTAAATAATAATAATAATAATAATAATAATAATAATGGTAATAATAATAATAATAATAATAATAATATAAAAATAAGTTTTAGTTTCTTTATATTATTATTATTATTATTTTTTTTTTTTTTATTATTTAGATTATTATAAAATAGCAATGAATTGTTTATTTATTTATTTTTTTGTTTTGTTTTTACATCGTAGCAAATTTATTTAACCCTTGTATTGTGTTAGAAAGCTGCCCACATCTTTAGTGTTAGCAGGTCAAATTTGACCCAATTTAAATCAGCCTGAAAATACTCAAAAACAATAGTTATCATCCAATTTTGTTTCTCACCTCATAGCTAACTTAGTTTGTATTAAAATCCATGTAAACACTGTTTTCAATTTTATTTTTTTGGCTCCATAAACTTTTCATCTCACAATATACCACTTATTTAAAAAAATAAAAAACTGTTTAAATAGTGAATTTCCTATGGTGAAGAAACAATGTAAGGATATTATCTGAGTCTAATAGACTAATATCAGAGCACACTGAGCAAAAATTGCTTGTTTTTTTTATTTTATCTAAACATTATTATCTATAGTGACATCAGTGCTGCTATAGATTTTTTCACTTTTTCATAAAACCAACTATTTTACTCAGAATAGCAGGTGTAAATTGAAAATTAAACTATACATTGAACATTGAAAAACAATATTTTGTGTGTGTGTGTGTGTGTGTGTTGTTTACATGCATATATCACAGTATGTGATTGTTTTAGTGTGCTCCTTGCAGATGTGTTTCTTACATGTGTGGCAAGTGGTGCTAGTTTTTCTGTCCTTGTTGAAGGGGCAGGAGTGGCACCTCTTTCTCTTGTTCCCCCTGGCATCGCCTGTCTGGTTCCTTGTGCAGGATGCTGGTGTGGGTGTAGCCTATTGACAGAGGCTTGGGTTCGGGGCAGCCATTGGCGTCTTTCAATGTGGGGATATACCAGAGTCCTCCCCAACTCCTCCAGAAAAAGCCTCCTTTTGAAGGTTTTTCTGATGTTCCATCCAGGATTTATTTCCGTCCACACCACAAATGCGTTGTATGCAGAAACATACAATATATTATAAAAGACTGCCATTGGCCACCTTTTTGTCTTTCGCTTGCATGTGTATGTGCCAGTGACTTAATCCAGGATCATATCTAAACCATTATCTTCCCTACTGCTCACAGCAGCATCCTTGTGGAGAGTGGACATCACAATGACATTTCTGGGGGTTTTTTTTGGACAGTTTGACACAATTGTGGTTCTCTCTAAGAATGCAAACTTCGAGGAGAGAGGTGCCCTGTCCTTTGTTCCAAGAAGTGCAAGAGCAAGCTCAGGTTTGTTTTTCTTGACCGTTCCCACCATGGTCAGCTTCTTCTTCAGCAGTTCTTGGTCATAGAACGTGAAGAAATTATCGCATGTTATATTGTGCCCCTGAGGACCATTTGTCATGTCTAGGACCACTTGCTTGTGTGTCTGTGTGTGTCTCTCTCTGTGTGTGTGTGTGTGTGTGTGTAGTGGGGCAAATTGAGCCATATTTGATCCACAGAGCAACCCACACCTTTTATGTGATAGATGCAACAGCCAGTATTCGATGCCGGGTCATATTTGACCCATAACACCACAAATGTCACTTTTTTTATTAGAGACATTCAGAATGGACTAAAATGATGAAAATGTCTTTTGTTGTGTTAAAATAGCTGTTTCTGAGGATATCATGAAATCTTGTTCCATTACAAAAAAGCAAAGGGTACTTTTTACATACCTGAACTTAAAAACGGGTCAAATTTGACCCAAACACAACATAAGGGTTAAGTTTATTTTTATTTAATAGCTTCAGCTCAAAATTTCAGTTTTTGGTCATAAAGTGAATTTTCATTATTATTATTATTATTATTATTATTATTATTATTAATTATTATTATTATTATTATTATTATTATTATTGTTATTATTATTATTATTATTATTATTATTATTATTATTATTATTATTATATTATTATTATTATTATTATTATTATTAATTATTATTATTAATTATTATTATTATTATTATTATTATTATTATTATTATTATTATTATTATTATTATGCCAAAACCACTCATCTCTACAGTAATTATTATTGTGATAAACAGTGATACTGCTGATGGTAATGAGTGACATTTTTGATAAGTGTATCACATGAACGGACAGTAAATAAAACTCTGGAGCTCTATTAGGATCTAGTTTCATTTAGCTCAGCGAGATCTCGCTCTGATTCAATCTGTGAATGCTTTATGGATCTAACTCAACCATCACTTCTTCACTCCGCCTCACTGGAGCTTCTATCACTCACACCTGACTGGTTTTTCCTCCTAAATCAGTCAGTACTCCTCCTGACTCCTCATCTATCCCTCCTATCTGGAGCCGAGCCGGCCGAGTCGCTCAGAGCCGCTGCCTGATAGCAGAAAAGCCACGGTGGCCAATCTACCGGACAGCCGGAGTTATCAGATACGCATGGAATCCCAATACTATCCACACACACACACACACACACACACACACACACTCACACACACACACTGAAGCAGAGAGAATATGACAGCTAACATTAGTGTCAGCGAGACTGAAAGTGATGATGACGGCACTAAAATTAGAGAATGTGTACGAACAATATCTCTACTCACCATCTTCACCCTGTCTGTACCATATCTGTGTATTATATACTATATACGTGTGTGTGTGTGTGTGTGTGTGAGAGAGAGAGAGAGAGTGTCTGGGTAATAAATTGTGCATTAGTTCTGAAATAGAGGGAAGGTGGTGAAACACTGATGTACTGTACAGTGTTTAAAATGCATTAAAAAAGAACAATGCAGTTTTCATGAAAAACTGGGTCTATATACATATATACATATACATATATATATACATATATATATATATATATATATTATAGTATAGTATACTAGAATAGTATAGAATCTTATAGTATGGAATAATATAGTCTTATACTATAGAATATTGTAGAATAGTATAGAATAACATATAATCTCATAGTCTTATAGTATAGAATAGTACTATGTACTATATATCTCATGGTATATTATAAAATAGTATAGAATAGTGTACAGTATAATCTTATAGTATAAAATATTATTATGTACTATATCTCTTATAGTATAGAATAGAATAGTATAGAATAGTATTATGTACACAATAATGTATTTAATGGGTGTGTTCGAAAAGCTAGTGTGCTGTCTACATAGGCAGCATTTGACGTCATCCTGTGCGCGCTCCCGAGAAGGAGGCTGTTAGAAATCCTAGATGACTTAAAATCCACACTTCTGAGGCATCTTCATATTTCAATGTTATTTTGGCTCAAGAACGAGTGAGCATCGGAAGCGTCCTTAGTGATCAAGGCAATAGCGTTCATTGCGGGTCGGCTCTCACAGAAAAATAAACATTGCTGATGGGTCGGAGAAACGAATGGAGTTAATTTTAAACGTAAATAAAATATTACTGATTTTTAACTTGTATAAACTTGTGCCGAGTGTTTTTATTTGCAAGTTCGAGCTTGTCAGGAAATGTAACCGTTATCGGTACATGAAGGGAAATGTTATATTGACGTTAGCGTTAGCGCTGTGCTACCACAGTTCATTGTTTTTAATGGCAAGATGCTAAACGCGAAACGCGATGGAAGCGCTATCTAAGTAGTGTGTTCGAATAACCTGACTTATAAGTCATCGACTTACTAGAATCCTCTCTACTGAGGCAGCTGCCTATGTAGACAGTAAGACAGCAAGGCAGCTCCCTAGGTTTTCGAACACACCCATTGTGTGTGTGTTTGTGTGTGTTTGAGGGTCTGACAGACAGGGGGTGATACAGAGAGAAGATAGCGAAACAGTATTACAGTACAGTGTTTAAAATACACTAAATAAGCACAATGTGTAGTTTATAATAATAATAATAACAAAAAAAATAATGATAATAATAATAATAATAATAATAATTAAACAATAATAATGATAATAATAATAATAATAATAATAATAGCAATAATAATAATAATAATAATAATAAATAATAATAATAACAACAATATAGTAATAATATTAATAATAACAATAATAATAATAATAATAATAACAATAATAATAATTATAATAATACTAACAATAATAACAATAAAAAAATAAATAATAATATTAATAATAATAATAATAATAATAATAATAATAATAATAATAATAATAATTAATGTCTTTCCCATAACAATAGGAATAATTTTCAAGATTTTGCAATTGTGCAAAAAGATATTATGCTGGTGTCTCTCTTTTTTTTTCATTCATTACCTATTACAGTGTAATAAACAGTCTAACTAATAAATAAGCTGTAGTTACAATGCAATCAATTAGCAATGCTCCTATCGCACCATTTTCCAGTATTATGGGTAGGGTTATGTGTGACGGGTTAATGTAGAGGTATGAAAGATACAGCCTTGATGCAACCTTGATTTTGAACCACCCTGGTCTCAGAAAAGTGTACACTGTTTTACACAGTTTTGATACCAAACATGTTTTCTGTATTTACATGTTTGGCATTTAGCAGATGCTCTTACAAGTAAACGTTTCCCTCTCCAGTCTAGACAACAGTCCAAGGATTTCTTTAAAACTGTTGTACTAAAACTTTTAAATATGATACTGGGACTGAAATGCTACTGAATCATGTATGTTTACTGGTAAGTGAACTGGATCTGGAGCCTAGTGTCCTGGACGGGCCACTATAGGACAGACCAGTAAAATGTGGATCAGGGGAGCAACTCAGTCTGCACTTGGTCTTCAATATTCATAATTACAGACACATTAAAACAAATTTATAGTACGTTATAGACCGTCAACCTCAGAAAAAAAGATTTAAAAATAGGAAAATATGGAAGTCTAGTGGTTAGGGTACTGGACTAGAAATCAAAAGGTTGCTGGCCCAAGCCCCACCACTGCCAGGTAGTCACTTTTGGGCCTTTGAGGAAGGTTCTTAACCCTCAATTGCTTAGGCAGTATACTGCCACAGTACTGTAAGTCATTTTGGATAAAAGTGTCCGCTAAATGCTGAACATGTAAATGTAAAATACAATAAACGAGATGTAAGAGAGGTGGAGATGAGTGGCAGAGATGCTTACTTTAGCTCTTTCAAATCTCTCCTCTTCCACTCAGCAAAAACAATCAGACACACTCAGTCACACACATTAAAATAAACTCATCATTAATGATGAAGCTAATTAATTAAAGCTGTTTAAGCAAGATTGCATTGATTTTATCATTAGTAACACAGCAAATGTTTAGCAAGTTAATTATCTGTAAATCGTTTTTATTTAAATCTATGTTTACTTACTGTTGTGTGCAAAATTGTGGACAACTGATTAATTTAATACCTTCTATAATCGAAATTTACTTATCATATAAACAAAATCCGCAAAGTTCCAATAAAAATAATAATAATAATAATAGTAATAATAATAGTAATAATAATAATCATAATAATAATAATTAATAATGATAATAATAGTAGTAATAATAATAATCAGAATAATGTAATAGATCCTTCAGTTTTTATTTCTGTGAGTGTATGCATGTGTTAAAAAGGTCTTTCTTAAGAACAACACTTTGAATAATGTGTTATATTATTATTATTATTATTAAAAGCGTCTTTAATATATATATATATATATATATATATATATATATATATATATATATATATATATATATATATATATATATATATATACAGTGTATCACAAAAGTGAGTACACCCCTCACATTTCTGCAGATATTTAAGTATATCTTTTCATGGGACAACACTGACAAAATGACACTTTGACACAATGAAAAGTAGTCTGTGTGCAGCTTATATAACAGTGTAAATTTATTCTTCCCTCAAAATAACTCAATATACAGCCATTAATGTCTAAACCACCGGCAACAAAAGTGAGTACACCCCTAAGAGACTACACCCCTAAATGTCCAAATTGAGCACTGCTTGTCATTTTCCCTCCAAAATGTCATGTGATTTGTTAGTGTTACTAGGTCTCAGGTGTGCATAGGGAGCAGGTGTGTTCAATTTAGTAGTACAGCTCTCACACTCTCTCATACTGGTCACTGAAAGTTCCAACATGGCACCTCATGGCAAAGAACTCTCTGAGGATCTTAAAAGACGAATTGTTGCGCTACATGAAGATGGCCAAGGCTACAAGAAGATTGCCAACACCCTGAAACTGAGCTGCAGCACAGTGGCCAAGATCATCCAGCGTTTTAAAAGAGCAGGGTCCACTCAGAACAGACCTCGCGTTGGTCGTCCAAAGAAGCTGAGTGCACGTGCTCAGCGTCACATCCAACTGCTGTCTTTGAAAGATAGGCGCAGGAGTGCTGTCAGCATTGCTGCAGAGATTGAAAAGGTGGGGGGTCAGCCTGTCAGTGCTCAGACCATACACCGCACACTACATCAAATTGGTCTGCATGGCTGTCACCCCAGAAGGAAGCCTCTTCTGAAGTCTCTACACAAGAAAGCCCGCAAATAGTTTGCTGAAGACATGTCAACAAAGGACATGGATTACTGGAACCATGTCCTATGGTCTGATGAGACCAAGATTAATTTGTTTGGTTCAGATGGTCTCAAGCATGTGTGGCGGCAATCAGGTGAGGAGTACAAAGATAAGTGTGTCATGCTTACAGTCAAGCATGGTGGTGGGAATGCCATGGTCTGGGGCTGCATGAGTGCAGCAGGTGTTGGGGAGTTACATTTCATTGAGGGACACATGAACTCCAATATGTACTGTGAAATACTGAAGCAGAGCATGATCCCCTCCCTCCGGAAACTGGGTCGCAGGGCAGTGTTCCAGCATGATAATGACCCCAAACACACTTCTAAGACGACCACTGCTTTATTGAAGAGGCTGAGGGTAAAGGTGATGGACTGGCCAAGCATGTCTCCAGACCTAAACCCAATAGAACATCTTTGGGGCATCCTCAAGCGGAAGGTGGAGGAGCGCAAAGTCTCGAATATCCGCCAGCTCCGTGATGTCGTCATGGAGGAGTGGAAAAGCATTCCAGTGGCAACCTGTGAAGCTCTGGTAAACTCCATGCCCAGGAGAGTTAAGGCAGTTCTGGGAAATAATGGTGGCCACACAAAATATTGACACTTCAGGAACTTTCACTAAGGGGTGTACTCACTTTTGTTGCCGGTGGTTTAGACATTAATGGCTGTATATTGAGTTATTTTGAGGGAAGAATACATTTACACTGTTATATAAGCTGCACACAGACTACTTTTCATTGTGTCAAAGTGTCATTTTGTCAGTGTTGTCCCATGAAAAGATATACTTAAATATCTGCAGAAATGTGAGGGGTGTACTCACTTTTGTGATACACTGTATATACATATACACTAAAGACACTTTTAATAATAATAATAATAATAATAATAATAATAGTAATAATAATAATGATAATTATAGTAATAATAATAATAATAATAGTAATAATAATAATCATAATAATAATAATTAATAATGATAATAATAGTAGTAATAATAATAATAATCAGAATAATGTAATAGATCCTTCAGTTTTTATTTCTGTGAGTGTATGCATGTGTTAAAAAGGTCTTTCTTAAGAACAACACTTTGAATAATGTGTTATATTATTATTATTAAAAGCGTCTTTAATATATATATATATATATATATATATATATATATATATATATATATATATATATATATACACTAAAGACACTTTAGTGAGATTTACTATGAATTGCAGTCAGATATACATATATAGTTTTATATATGTATCTATTCTTTAAATAAAAGCAACAACTGGCATCGTGATTGTTCTTTCTTTCCTCTTGTTTGTGGCTGATCTGGTGGAATGGCTGACAGCGGCAGACTCGTTTGCACTCTGAGCTCGTGTGATGAATGAACGCTTTGTGCTCCTCTAGAAGATCACATATAAAGCGGCCTTTATCAGAGTCTTTCACCTTTCATCATCCTCGCTGTAAACAAGCCTCCCGTCCTCCTTCCTCCGCTTTGGTTTTCTCTCCAAACCTGCCAGCACGCCCACCTATTCCTCTTAGTTCCTCTTCTCTGTTCTCAATTAGCACCGGAGAAAAAGGAGACGGGGATAAGGGATAATAAGAGATGTGACTACAGGGATCTCTGACACTTTATCTTACAAGAAACACTCCTTCATTTACATTTACATTTCTGCAGATGCTTTATAGAACGCCTTTATTTGTCATATATACGTCTACACGTGTTCACTGCAATAAAATAGTTTTTCTGCATATCACAGTTTGTTAGGAAGCAAAGATTCAATGGTCAAAGATTTTATTTTATATATTTATATTTATATATTTAAACATTAGGACCACCTATTAAAAAAAAATGTGCAGGCCAATGCCCATGGTACCCCTGTCCATGGCTGAGAGCACCTACAATGGGCACATAGGCATGGGAACTAAACTAGTGAAAGAAGGTCGACTGCTCCAACAAAGATCAGTCTCCCAGATCTGACCAGTTTAGTCCAGCATCTCCGTCTCCCAGATCTGACCAGTTTAGTCCAGCATCTCCGTCTCCCAGATCTGACCTGTTTCGTCCAGCGTCTCTGTCTCTCAGATTCGACCTGTTTCGTTTCTCAGATCTGACCTGTTTTGTCCAGCGTCTCCGTCTCTCTACTCTGACCTTTTTTGACAAAGAAACTGAAAACTAAACTTTGGTGCAGTGAAAAAAGGTCGACTGCTCCAACAAAGATCATGTGGATGGTCGGTATTGTGTGCTTTGTTTCGCCAAGGAGGAAAAAGCACCAGTATGCACTTTAGGATGACGTCCTGGTGCCATATACCACAGGACACCAGGTAGAGTCCAGGTCTCAGAGGGTCATCTACATGTGATAGGTTTAGAATGAAATAACCTGAAATAAGCAAAACTCCCGTGAACTTCTCAGACCCCTGAACTTAACCCAACTGAACACCTTTGGGATGAACTGGAACATGTATTGTGGACTCACTGGTCCAACATGAGTGACTGACCTCAGAAATTACATTAGCCCACCATCAGTGGGATCTAGGGTTCAATCCCCAGCAGTGCTACAAACCGGTCAGCCATCTACATACAAGCATGATCTGCTATGTTTGGTGACTTGAATGGCCGAGGCCCTGAGAAGGATTGGCGCCCAGTGATTTTGGGGGAACCTGATGGCTCACTGTGGAGTGTGTGTGACCCCCCGGGTTACCAGATGATTCACTCTGAAACAGGTCTGTGTATGAATCTGAATTAATTCTTTACTTGCCACCTACTCAGATTATTTTTGCACTTCAGCTCGGCACAAATGTGACACGATAACGTTTTCTGTATTTCATGTAACGAGTAACAAAAAGCAGAAGCAGCTGGTATAAAGCAGCGCAGCTTCAGATAAACACTGTTATCTGTCAGTGTGAAGCACCAGCGCATTTTCAAAGGATGTGATTGTGTAAAGCACCAGGTGGAATAAATTATCTCTGGGTTTGAGTTCTGCACACCCGTCTCTCAGATCTGACCTGTTTCATTCAGCGTCTCCGTCTCTCAGATCTGACCTGTTTAGTCTCTCAGATCTGACCAGTTTGATCCAGCATCTCCGTCTCTCAAATCTGACCAGTTTAGTCTCTCAAATCTGACCAGTTTCGTCCAGCGTCTCAGATCTGACCTGTTTAGTCTCTCAGATCTGACCTGTTTAGTCTCTCAGATCTGACCTGTTTAGTCCAGCGTCTCTTTCTCTCAGATCTGACCTGTTTAGTCTCTCAGATCTGACCTGTTTAGTCTCTCAGATCTGACCTGTTTAGTCCAGCGTGTCTTTCTCTCAGATCTGACCTGTTTAGTCTCTTAGATCTGACCTGTTTTGTCCAGCGTCTCCATCTCTCAGATCCGACCTGTTTCGTCCAGGGTCTTCGTCTCTCAGATCTGACCTGTTGTATCCAGCGTCTTTGTCTCTCAGATCTGACCTGTTTAGTCTTTCAGATCCGACCTGTTTAGTCCAGTGTCTCCGTCTCTCAGATCCGACCTGTTTCGTCCAGCGTTTCTGTCTATCAGATCTGACCTGTTTAGTCTCTCACATCTGACCTGTTTAGTCCAGCATCTCCATGTCTCAGATACAACCTGTTTAATCCAGCATCTCTGTCTCTCAGATCTGTCCTGTTTAGTCCAGTGTCTCTGTCTCTCAGATCTGACTTGTTTAGTCTCTCACATCTGACCTGTTTAGTCCAGTGTCTCTGTCTCTCAAATCTGACCTGTTTAGTCTCTCAGATCTGACCTGTTTAGTCTCTCAGATCTGACCTGTTTAGTCTCTCAGATCTGACCAGTTTAGTCCAGCATCTCCGTCTCTCAGATCTGACTTGTTTGATCCAGCGTCTCTGTCTCTCAGATCTGACCTGTTTCGTCCAGCGTCTCAGATCTGACCTATTTAGTCTCTCAGATTCGAGCTGTTTTATCTCTCAGATCGAACTTGTTTCGTCCAGCGTCTCCATCTCTCAGATCTGACCTCTTTCGTCCAGCGTTTCCGTCTCTCAGATCTGACCTGTTTTGTTAATCGTCTCCGTCTCTCAGATCTGACCTGTTTTGTCCAGCGTCTCCGTCTCTCAGATTTGACCTGTTTCGTCCAGCGTCTCTGTCTCTCAGATCTGACCTGTTTCATTCAACGTCTCTGTCACTCAGATCTGACCTGTTTCATCCAGCGTCTCCGTCTCTCAGATCCGACATGTTTCGTCCAGCGTTTACGTCTCTCAGATCTGACCTGTTTCATTCAACGTCTCCATCTCTCAGATCTGACCTGTTTAGTCCAACGTCTCTGTCTCTTAGATTCGACCTGTTTCGTCCAGCATCTCTGTCTCTCAGATATGACCTGTTTAGTCCAGCGTCTCCGTCTCTCAGATCCAACCTGTTGTGTCCAGCGTCTCCGTCTCTCAGATCTGACCTGTTTCGTCTCTCAGCTCTGACCTGTTTTGTCCATGTTTTGACCAATGAATGAATGAATGAATGAATGGATGGATGAATGAACGGATGAATGAATGGATGAATGAATGGATGAATGAATGAACTCTCAGTAATGAGCAAAGATCAGCTCCTGTCACCCGTGAGCTCTTTTCTTCTCTCATCTCTTAATAAGCTGCTCGTGGCTGATGGTGAGCACATTTAATTATGCTGTAGGAACCTTTTCTTTCTCAGAGCTGGCTCACATGTGCGCTCGACAGGGGGGAGGCATTTCAGCACTGCACCTCAGGTGGGGATGGATTTCAGCGAGGCGCACCAGGGGCAGTAATTAGCGGGGGCTAAATGGGGGACAGGTGCTGCCAGACGAGGCTACCCCTGTCAAGACCTGCGATGCATTTATAAAAGCACACACACACACACACACACACACACACAGCCCCACTGACCACTCGGTACAAGAGGGAAGCGACTATAAAAAGGATGGGGCTTCCACTCCACCTACTGTCACAGCCTAAAATGTGTTGACACCCATGTTCACCCCTTGTACAAATGTAGTTATCTAAAATATATACCAATAAATCAAAATATATGGTTTAATTTCATGGTAACAGTTTGTGGAAGGCTCCTTCCTGGCCTGGCATGTACGTTCCTAGGTGTACAAGATCTATAAAGGCAAGGTTTGATTCTTTTGATGAGTAGAGGAACTCCAGTGGCTAAACAAAACAGCCCTGACCTCTTGTGGGAAAAGCTTCCCATAAAAGTGGAGACTGACATAACCACAGAGTGGGTGGGGCAACACAGATAGTTCAGGTGTCCACATATTTTTGTCCATACAGGGTCTGTCTGAAAACCTAGTGCTCTCTCTCTACACAGACACAATGACCGCACGGTGGCTCGGTGGGTAGCACTGTCGCCTCACAGCAAGAAGGTCTTGGGTTCGATCCCCAGGCGGGGAGGTCCGGGTCCTTTCTGTGTGGAGTTTGCATGTCCTCCCCGTGTCTGTGTGGGTTTCCTCCGGGAGCTCCGGTTTCCTCCCACAGTCCAAAAACATGCAGCCAGGTTAATTAGAGACACTGAATTGCCCTATAGGTGCGTGTGTGTGTGTGTGTCTGCCCTGCGATGAACTGGCGTCCCATCCAGGGTGTTACTGTGTGCCTTGCCCCCATTGAAAAGCTGGGATAGGTTCCAGCACCCCCCTGCGACCCTGACTGGATGAGCATATTCGCAAAAAGTGCAGTAGATCGACTTGAAGTGACGTTTGGAGGATAAGATGTACCTGACCAGTGCTAGATTGCAAGCCAAACAGGAAATATATAGCAAACACTGATATATATATATATACAGTATATATATATATATATATATATATATATATATTTTTTTTTTTTTTTTTTTTTTTTTTTTTATGTATTTTTTATTTATTTATTTATTATTATTTTTTTTGCAGCAACAGTTTAGGGAAGGCCCTTTCCTCTTCTAGCATAGAAACATAGAGAAAATAAAAGCTTGTTTAAAAACCAAGACACTCCAGTGTCCTGCACAGAGCCCTGACCTCAGCACCACTCGACAGCTCTGGAATGAACCTTAACATCAACACCAGTGCCCCGCCACACAAAAGCTGGGCACAAATTCCCATACACAGACATACTTTAAAGTTTTAAGAAACCTTCCCAGAAGAGCGACTGTTGTTCTAGCTGAAAAGGTCACAGTGAGGTCACTCTGTTTTAATACCATTTGTTTCTGACACAGGATGTCTGACAAGCTCATGATCAGGCGTCTGAATACTTTCGGCCACGTCGTGTATGTTAGAATAATAGCTTGAAATAATTCATCTGCACAAGTTTCTTCTCCTCTTATTTGTTATTTTCCTGCTGCTCTGCACCGTGTGTTTTCTATCTGTCCTTTGGGGCTCCACT
Source organism: Trichomycterus rosablanca (assembly GCF_030014385.1). Lineage (NCBI taxonomy): Eukaryota > Metazoa > Chordata > Actinopteri > Siluriformes > Trichomycteridae > Trichomycterus > Trichomycterus rosablanca. The sequence continues at coordinate 83,383,358 of NC_085988.1, read as the reverse complement.
GGCAGCTCCAATTGTTGCGCCGTGACAAGTGGAATTTTTAACTTTGCAGTGGAGACAAATCAAGTGGCAGCTTTATAACCCTCTTCCTCCCATCATTCCCTTCCTGTCTAGCCCTCCTCCTCTCGCTCTCCCTCTCTGGATCAGATCTGACTTGACGTGTTCAGCCGCCGCCCGTTCACCTGACAGTGCGCTGACTCTTGATTTCCTTCTCCCATCTCGCCATCTCTTCCCATCCTCCGGCTCTTCTTTGTGCCGCGTCCTTTCTCCATTCTCAACCTTCACTCACTCTCTAATTGAAAGGAGAAACTTCTGCCGACTCTTTCGGCTCAGGAGGGGCAGCAGGACTAAAGCAGGATGAATTCAACATACGGGATCCGAACATATTCCCAGTTGTCCGATGGGGCTGAGGAGCTGGTGCAAGAACATGACTAGATGACTTTTTGAACATATGTGGGGTCTTGCAGACGTCTGGCTTGTAGTTGACGTCTCAATTCAATCCCGAGCTCTGTGTAGGTTCTCCACAGGTTCTCACTTCTCCAGAGTCCACTGTTGATGTGTTTTACACCACTTGCTTGTGTATTGTCCTGAGGTTGCTTTCAGACGCCCAGAGATTCCCTCATCTTTAGCACTTCTACCTTATCTGTCTTGCAGTTGACATTCCAATTCAAACTCTGCCTCTGTGTAGGGTTGTCAAGTTCTTTCACAGGTTCGCACTTCTCCAGAGTTTAGTGTTGTTGTGTTTTACACCACTTGCTTGAGTATTCGTAAAGCTCCTGTTTGACAGTTCTTGTCCTGAGGTTGTTTTCAGAAACCCAAAGACTCACTTGTCTTTAGCACTTCTGCCTTCTCTGGCTTGCAGTTGACGTCTCAATTCAATCCCGAGCTCTGTGCAGGTTCTCCACAGGTTCTTACTTCCCCAGAATCCAGTGTTGATGTGTTTTACACCACCATCAAACAGTTATTGTCTTGAGGTTGCTTACAAATGTCCAGAGACTCCCTTGTCTTTATCACTTCTACCTTATCTGACTTGCAGTTGACTTTCCAGTTCAAACTCTGCCTCTGTCCAGGGTTGTCCAGTTTTTCCACAGGTTTTCCCTTCTCCAGAGTCCAGTGTTGATGTGCTTTACACCAGTTGCTTCTGCATTCATGAAGCTCCTTTTTTTCACATTTCCAGTTCTGAGGTTACTTTCAAATGCCCAGAGACTCTCTTGTCTTTAGCACTACTATCTTCCCTGACTTGTGGTTGACGTTCCAATTTAATCCCAGGCTCTGTGTAGGTTCTTCACTGGTTCACACTTCTCCAGAGTCCAGTGTTGCTGTGCTTTACACCACTTGCTTGTGTATTACTTGAGGTTGCTTTCAGATGCCCACAGACTCCCTTGTCTTTAGCACAGCTACCTTCTCTGGCTTGCAGTTGACGTTCCAATTCAAACTGTGACTTTATATGGTTGTCAAGTTCTTCCACAGGTTCTCACTACTCCAGAGTCTAGTGTTGTTGTGCTTTACACCAATTGCTTGTGCATTCATTAAGCTCTCTTTTTGACATTTCCTGTTCTGAGGTTGCTTTTAGATGCCCAGAGACTTCTTTGTCTTAGCACTTCTTTCTTATCTGGATTGCAATCGTGGGCTCTGTGTAGGGTTGTCAAGTTTTTCCATAGGTTCTTATTTCTTTAGAGTCCATTGTTGATGTGCTTTACATCACTTGATTGAGTATTCATAAAGCTTCTGTTTGACAATCCTTGTCCTGAGGTTGCTTTCGTATGCCCAGAGACTCTCTTGTCTTCTCTAGAGTCCAGTGTTGATGTGCTTTACACCACTTACTTATATGTTAATGCTTGGCTTCTAAAACCTAATTGGTGATGCTCCTTTTTGGAAGTTCTGAGGTTCATGAGGTTGCTTTGAGATGCCCAGAGATTCCCAATCACCTGATCTCATAGATGTCTGCAGAGATTTCAACCACACCACAATATCTAGAGACTCGGTTGACCTTACTGTGCTACCAACTCAATTGCAGCATGTAATGGATATCTAAAGATACTTTAATCAGACTGGAGACAATGTGCAAATGGTCAATAAGGTCACTCACATTGGACACAATGTCCAGCGGTTGTTGACCGCAGGTTGTTGACGTTTTTGTGCTTCTATCTTTCTGCGATTGTCCCCCTTTTGGTTCCATTTCAGTTTTAGCAGGTGTTTGGGATCCACCTCATGCTTTCTGTGGCAGCCTCATTCCAGCCCCTCACAATTAACAGTGGATTCTAATTATAATCACCATAAAGAAGGTTTTATGTTCTAGCAAAAAATACAGGTCTTTTTGGATATGTCTCTACAAACTTTGTGCACTTGGATCTAGGCACTTTATCCCATTTTTCATGATCTCTCTACAAATGTTTGATAGGGGCTTTGTAGGGGCCAAAGCCTTTCCAACCTTGTTTTGACTGTATGCTTTGGGTTATTGCTGTGTCAGACTGAGCAGCACACCTATAGCATGATGCTGCCACCACCATTTTTCTCTATAAGGATGGTATTAGCCAGCAACTTACGTCAGTGACCTCCCCACAAAGACCAAGATCAAGAAGACCACTGATGACGTCACCTTGATGGACACGACATTACATATGATGCTCTCAAGTGCAGCTGACTTCTTGCTGTGCAGAGGTAAAGCTTGGGCAGCTTTTGAAAGAATGAAACCTCAAGCTCAAGGTTTCCTTCCTACCAGACTGGAGAATCATTTTCCTCATGTTGCCTTTACATGCTGGTTATCTGTCCAACATGTTCTTACATTTCTGCACTGGTCATTTTTTTTACCAAGGTTCTCTGACCAAGGCTCTTTTGTCTCAATGTCAAAAAAGTGCATCAGGTGGACTTCCAGTAAGGATAAACAAGGCAAACAGGATGTACCTGACCAGTGCCAGACCTCAGAAATTCTTGTGAAGAAAGATCTTGTGGAAAGTCTTCTCACATAGGTTGCATAATGATGCCCATAGTTTCAGGATGCCATGTCAGGTGTCCACATAATTGCTGCATGGTTCCTGCTCTGCTTGCTTGCACAGTTAAGTGTTTCTTAAAGTCGTGAGTCTGTTACCTTATTGTGACCCTCATAATTCAGAATCAATTTTCCTTTAATGTGACAAACATGAAGTCTCTGTTTTTTTTTCCATTAAAAGAAACTGTGATCCAGTTCTCAGCGTCCGTCGTATTATCCCAGACGTCCGTTAGACCAGACGAGTACGAGACGGGTTAATTAATATGATCTGAGATTAGGACGGTGCTCGTCTGTGTGAAAAGGTGAACGACGAGAAGTAATTGCGCTCTAATACTTTATGCAACCTTCTGGTTCACGATCTCTCACCGCTTCCTTTCATTAATCAATCTCTCTACTGCTCGCCCTCTTTTTTTTTCAGCGCTTGATGGATTTAGGGGAAGGAGCAGACCAAGCAAGCTAACACTGCTGTAATTAATTGAGGAATTGATTTTCTTTTATTTCCCATTGGCTGAGAATAATTTATTTACAAATGGCATGTAATTACATCTGTCTGGAGAGAGGAAAGGTGTGTGTGGGTGTCAGGACATTGGTTCCTAAATTATTTAATAGATTTATTTTTATCTTGGACATGTTCATGTGCAAACCTTAAGTCCTGAGCGTTCGGAAGGCGTGTGGTCTAACATGCTAGCCCATTACTCTGGAGTGATCGAAGTCTTGAGCTCAAATCTCAGCGGTGCTACTGGCCTAACCAGGCTCTGTACAGACACAATTGGCCCTGTCAAAGAAAAGTTGGATAGAGCTTCTTCTCCTTACCGCTGAAGATGTGACATCAAAACATTGATTTTGGATTTTATGCGTGTTTTACTTTACTGACAAAGAAGGGCTGCACACTATCACCAGCACCCTTGGACAGGTATGAAGTCGCCAGCTAGCGGTGGAGAGCAGTACTGGCCTGGCCGGGCTCTGTACAGACACAATTGGCAATGTCAAGGAAAAGTTGTGCACCCTGACTGGTCTGCAGCTATGCTGCCCTATACACAACAAACTGTGATGCTCTGTGTATTCTGACACCTTTCTATCAGAACCAGCATGAACTTCTTCAGCAGTTTGAGCAACAGTAGCTCATCTGTTGAATCGGACCACACGGGCCATGCGTGATGCTGTAAATGCTGTGTGATGTGATCTTTAGGTGACTATTGAAGTAAATGCAGTTTAAAGATAAAAGTTCCACTCTAAGATTTTAATTAAAATCTATATAAGAATAATACAATAATAATACAATATTATTACATTACACCATTACAGTTTTTGATCAAACAAGACCTGATGTCCACTGGAAAGGACAGATGATAAAATACAAATAAATAACATTGTTGAAAAATAAATGTTTGTACTACATTTCTTTATTAAACCACAATAATTAATTTATCAAAAAAAAATCTAAATATCTAAACTTTTTTTTCTTCTGGGTCTCTGGAGGATATGACAAAAAAAAATAATGCTTATTTTTTTCTTATAAGCTCATATTGAGGTTTGAGAGGGGTTAAGGAATTTGACTAGTAATCAGAAGATTGCTGGCTTAAGCCCAACGACTGCTAAGTTATCACTGTTGGACCCCTGAGCAAGACCCTCAAAAGCTCAGAGTGTATTCAGTCATAACTGTGTCACTTCAAATAAAAGCCGCAAATGTAAATGCATCAGTTTTCTAATTATAAACACGATTTCTTACTTTTATTTCCCTCTGATGCATTCACTCAAGAAGATATCATTTCATGCTGGAAAATGATTTTCATCTCTTCATTCTGACCCCGACAGAACCTGGAAAAAAATACAAATTAAAAGAAATAAACTCACAGCAGCAAAGAATCGACAACCCAGTGACGAGCCTGAAAGAGAACTGTATTATGAGCAGCACAAAGCTGGAATTTGAGGCAGGGCTGGCATTCAGGTAATCAAGGCCAGCGGAGAAAGAAGTGCAATCGGTACGAAATAAGAAGCAGTGAAGAAAAATCCAGATCGTTTAAGGTGTCGACATTCATGCCTCAGCCGTACGGTCTGTGTTTACGAAACCGTCAACCTGCGTCAGCTGCAGAATGTAAACCAGACTGTAACGGGGCTCATGTGCTGAAGGAATTTGCCCGTGAGTCACGTTAGTCCTTCTGTGTATCCATGTTGGCTGGCAGAAGGGGCACGGAGGCGCCTCGCGAGTGTTCATTTGCTCCAGGTGGAAGTTCTTCTATATATCACATTTTCTCTCAGTCATTTTGTTGGCAAGTTAAGAGTTGTGTCCTTCTGTGTAGCCATGTTGGCTGGCAGAGGGGGCACGGAGGCACCTCACACGCGTTAATTCACTCCAGGTGGAAGTTCTTCTATATATCACGTTTGGTCATTAAGAGTCGTGTCTTTCTGTGTAGTCATTTTGGCTGGCAGAGGGGGCATGGAGGCACCTCATGAGCGGTAATTCACTCCAGGTGGAAGTTCTTCTATATATCATGTTTTCTCCCTTTTTTTATGGCACGTTAAGAGTTGTTAAGACGTTAAGAGTCGTGTCCTTCTAAACAGCCATGTTGGCAGGCAGAGTGGGCATGGAAACGCCTCGTGAGTGCTAATTCTCTCCAGGTGGAAGTTCTTCTATATATCACGTTTTCTCTCTCACTTTGTTAGCACGTTTAGAGTCGTTAAGATGTTAAGAGTCGTGTGGACAATAGTGCCTCAGTGGTTATGGTACAGGGCTAGTTATCAGAAGGTTGTAGATTTAAGCCTCACCATTGTGGTCACTACTGTTGGGCCTCTGAGCAAGGCCCTTGACCCTCAATTGCTCAATCTGTTTTCAGTCATAATTGTAAGTCGCTTTGGATAAAAGCATCTGCTAAATACCACAAATGTAAATGTGTCCTTTTGTGTAGCCATTTTGGCTGGCAGAGGGGGCATGGAGGCACGGAGTGCTAATTTGCTCAAGGTGGAAGTTCTGTATATCACGTTTTCTTTCTCTCATTTTGTTGGCACGGTAAAAGTTGTGTCCTTCTGTGTAGACATTTTGGCTGGCAGAGGGGGCACGGAGGCACCTTGTGAGCGTTAATTTGCTCCAGGTGGAAGTTCCTTTATATAATCAATCACGTTTACTCTCTTACTTTGTCAACACGTTAAGAGTCATTAAGACGTTAAGAGTCGTGTCTTTCTGTACAGCCATGTTGGCTGGCAGAGGGGGCACGGAGGCGCCTTGTGAGCGCTAATTTGCTCCAGGTGGAAGTTCTTCTATATATCACGTTTACTTCTTCTCATTGTTGGCACACTTGCTTTTCTTTAAAGCTGTGATACTGGGAGGCTTTGTCCGGTCTGGTCAGCATTCTTTAGCTTTTTGTCGTAGCATGTTGGGTCTCACAATGGAACCACCCTGGAAGTGAGGATTGCCCCAGTTGTGGTGTGATGTCCCTTTTTACCCCCTTACCTGTAAATCCTGTATGCATGGGATTCAGGAGCTGGGAGGTTCTAAAAGTTTCCTATCTTGGATCCATATTAATCTGATCTATATTACATCACATCACATGAAAGAATTTTATTAGAGAAATTAAAAGCATTTACGTTGGTAATATTTTCCAGCTCGTCTGTGAGGGGACAGAAAAAGACGTTTAACATTTAAGTCAGGCAGAACCGTCTGTAAAGAGCGACCCAGACGTCTCACTTCCAGAGACTGAGCAAACTAAATTAGCATGTCTAATGAGCTCACAGTCCTCCACGCTTTCATCTTCAGGATTTAAAGCTAAAAAGTCAGAAAGGGCTCATTTATGGTTCCAATGTTTTAAGTATTTGTAAACAAAACGGACACATTTTATTATGCACATAAATCTAATAATAATAATAATAAAACAACAGCCTGGTACACATGGGGGAAAGCAGTAAACAGAGCTGCCAGTTTAATAGTGTACCTAATAAACTGGACACACCGTTATACTTCTTTCAGTGCAGTAAAAACAGCCAATATTCACATTAGGATAAAAACAACTGTTAGGTGTTTTAACCACGCCCATTAAAAACAGGTACGTAACAGCAGTTATATAACGTAATAACAGATTTTAACCGAGCACAATGGGAGGTCCATACACACATAGTTTGGTCCGGTCCTCATAAAGGCTACATACACTATACACTACATGGACAAAAGGATTGAGAAACCTGACCATGAGCTTGCTGGACATTTATTCATTCATTTATTTAAGAAAGTAAGTACTAAAGGAATTTGCCTATGTTTGTGTCATTCTGTGCAGCCATTTTGGCTGGCAGAGGGGGCACGGAGACGCCTTGTGAGCGCTAATTCGCTCCAGGTGGAAGTTCTTCTATATACTGTATCATGGTTTCTCCTTCTCTTTGTTAGCACACTTGCTTTTCTTTGAAGATGTGATACTGACATACACTATATGGACAAAATTACTGGGAAACCTGACCATTCATTCATTCATTCACTCTATAAACATAATTTAGTAAGAAGTATGTAAATAAATAAAAAGTTAGTAAGTAAGTAAATGGATAAATACTGTACATAAATAAGTAAGTAAATAAATAAATGAATAAACATAATTTAGTAAGAAGTAAGTCAATAAATAAAAAATAAGTTAGTAATAAATAAATAAATAAGTAAATAAGTTAACAAATAAAGAAATAAATAAAAATAAGTTACTAATAAATAAATAAATGAACATAATTTAATAAGAAGTAAGTAAATAAATACATTAAAAAGTAAGTAAGAAGTAAATATTTAAAAGTAAGTTAGTATTAAATAAATAAACACATGAATGAATGAATGAATGAATTATTAAAAATTTTAAAATTATTAAAATGTATAACATTTGCATTAATAATTATGATTAAAGGCACATGGGTAGTGTTATCAGCCGGGCGCCTTAAATATTTGTGTTTTTTAGCCAAAGACATAAAATCAAGACATCAGACAAAATTTGAGAGGAGAATATATGGAAATAAAGACCTGAATGAACTGCAACATGACGTTGTTTTAGGGTGCCGCTATTTCAATGTTTGTTGAGAGCTTTTGTATTCACTTTTGTATTCACAGCCAAGAGGCCGCACACAAGCCAAAGATCAACAAGTGCAAGGCCAAAATGGTTGGAATGGTATATACAGTGGGGGAAATAAGTATTTGATCCCCTGCTGATTTTGTAAGTTTACCCCCTTATAAAGACTTGAACAGTCTATAATTTTTATGGAAGGTTTATTTTAACAGAGAGAGACAGAATATCAACAAAAGATCCAGAAAAAAAACATTAAATAAAAGTTATAAATTATTTTGTATTTAATTAAGGGAAATAAGTATTTGATCCCCTACCAACCAGCAAGAATTCTGACCCCCACAGACCGGTTATGTGCCCATGAGGCACACAAATTAGTCCTGTCCCTGTATAAAAGACTCCTGTCACAGAATCAGTTTCTTCTGTTCAAATCTCTCGACCACCATGGGCAAGACCGAAGAGCTATCAAAGGACGTCAGGGACAAGATTGTAGACCTGCACAAGGCTGGAATGGGCTACAAGACCATCAGCAAGAAGCTTGGTGAGAAAGAGACCACTGTTGGTGCGATCATTCGAAAATGGAAGAAATACAAGATCACAGTCAATCACCCTCACTCTGGAGCTCCATGCAAGATCTCACCTGGTGGGGTAAGAATGATTCTGAGAAAGGTGAGGTCAGTCCAGAATTACACGGGAGGAGCTTGTCAATGATCTCAAGGGAGCTGGGAGCAGAGAAATGCTGGATATGACCCCAAGAACACCATCCCCACCGGGCATTTCTCTGCCTCCAAACACAGCGAGTGGAGTTGATGCCAAAGAGCTCAATTTTGGTCTCATCTGACCATATCACATTCTCCCAAGCTTTCTCTGAATCATTCAGGTGTTCATTGGTAAACTTCAGACGGGCCTGTACATGAGCCTTCTTGAGCAAAGGGACTTTGCGGGAACTGCAGTATCTCAATCCATTACGGCGAAGTGTGTTACTAATGGTTTTCTTGGTGACTGTGCTCCCAGCTCCCTTGAGATCATTGACAAGCTCCTCCCGTGTAATTCTGGACTGACCTCACCTTTCTCAGAATCATTCTTACCCCACCAGGTGAGATCTTGCATGGAGCTCCAGAGTGAGGGTGATTGACTGTGATCTTGTATTTCTTCCATTTTCGAATGATCGCACCAACAGTGGTCTCTTTCTCACCAAGCTTCTTGCTGATGGTCTTGTAGCCCATTCCAGCCTTGTGCAGGTCTACAATCTTGTCCCTGACGTCCTTTGATAGCTCTTTGGTCTTGCCCATGGTGGTCGAGAGATTTGAACGGAAGAAACTGATTCTGTGACAGGAGTCTTTTATACAGGGACAGGACTAATTTGTGTGCCTCATGGGCACATAACCGGTCTGTGGGGGTCAGAATTCTTTCTGGTTGGTAGGGGATCAAATACTTATTTCCCTTAATTAAATACAAATTAATTTATAACCTTTATTTAAAGTTTTTTTTTCTGGATTTTTTGTTGATATTCTGTCTCTCTGTTAAAATAAACCTTCCATAAAAATTATAGACTGTTCAAGTCTTTGTAAGGGGGTAAACTTACAAAATCAGCAGGGGATCAAATACTTATTTCCCCCACTGTATGAGGTTTCATAATGTCAATCCTTATGACCCACTGCTTTGCAGATTCATCAAGTTTGCTAATTAAAAAAAACATCCACCATGAACAGTGGACCTACAGAAATGATGCTGAGAAACTCTGGTGTAAAGCACAGCACCATTGGACTCTTGGACAGTGAAAAACCTCTTGAAAAAGATCTGGAATCAGCTTAAGACATGTATACTGCCAAGTGTGCAGTGTAGTTGAGAAAAAATAATGGAAATATGATCTGGTTTTGATCAAAAGTGTTTGTTGAGCTTAGTGGATAAGAACTTGATTGGGCTGCACAAAGCTCAGATCTCAATTTTGATTAATTCCTTTGGGATGAACTGGATCATTAACTGAGATAAAGGCCTTATCATACAGCATTACTGTCCACCTTGCTAAGGCTTAACAGGTACAAATCTCTACAGTCATGTTCTTTAATCCAGTTCAAAGCTTCAGCTGGAAAGAAGATTGTATTTTATTATTTATTATTATTATTATTTTAGTAGTATTTTTAATCAAGCCCATATGGACGTGATGTTCAGGTGTCCATATAGTTCTAGACGAGCAGTCCATATAAACACCCAGGGTGCAGAATGTCATTAAAGACTGACCCCTGACCCCTGACCTGTGTGTGTGTGTTAGATGTGTGCTGCTGAGCTCAGTATTGATCTGAGGATGATTGGTTGGGTTAATTACTATTTACACAGAGTTATTAGATATTGGTGCGAGACACTTCTCAACTTACTTCTCTTCTCGCTCTCATCTCTCTTTCATTTAGATCACTATAATAATGCATGCTAAATATTATTTTATTCATTTGTGTAATAATATAGTAATACTTTCATTACAAATGTAGTATAAAGTGTCTGTGCATTTTTCATTATTATTATTATTATTACAATTATTATTATTATTATTATTATTTTTATTATTATTATTTTTTTTTTTATTTTTTTTATTATTTTTTTTTATTATTATTATTACTATTATTATTAATATTATCGTTATTATTGTTTTGTTATTATTATTATTATTATTAATATTATTATTATTGTTGTTGTTGTTGTTGTTGTAATTATTAATATCATTATTATTATTATCATTATTATTATTAGTAGTAGTAGTAGTGGTCATTTTAAATGACGTTAAAATATAATCTACAGTATATATTAATTTAAGGGTTTTTTTGCCTTAAATTGTCCAACATGATTGATTGATTGATTGATTGATTGATTGATTGATTGATTGATTGATTGATTTATTTATTTATTTATTTATTTATTTATTTATTTATTTCTAGTTGTGAGAGCTGTGCTTGTATTTTTTATTTTTTTTTGATTGGACAAAATATTTCAATTCTATGTTTAATTTATTTCTATATGAGAATAAACGATGTGCGCATGTTGGTGCTTCTGTCTTATCCCGCCATGATTCAAGTACGCTAACAACTTCCAAGTAATTAGCTCAAGATTAGCTGAAGAACAGTGTGTAGATCTTCATGGAATTGGTTTCCATGGCCGAGCAGCTGCATCCAAGCCTTACATCACCAAGCGCGATGCAAAGCGTCGGATGCAGTGGTGTAAAGCACGCCGTCACTGGACTCTAGAGCAGTGGAGACGTGTTCTCTGGAGTGATGAATCACGCTTCTCCGTCTAGCGATCCGATGGACGAGTCTGGGTTTGGCGGTTGCCAGGAGAACGGTACCTGTCTGACTGTATTGTGCCGAGTGTAAAGTTTGGTGGAGGGGGATTATGGTGTGGGGGTGCTTTTCAGGAGTCGGGCTCGGCCCCTTAGTTCCAGTGAAAGGAACTCCTAATGCTTCAGCATACCAAGAGATTTTGGACAATTTCATGCTCCCTACTTTGTGGGAACAGTTTGGGGATGGCCCCTTCCTGTTCCAACATGACTGTGCACCAGTGCACAAAGCACAAGGTTCATAAAGACGTGGATGAGCCAGTTTGGTGTGGAAGAACTTGACTGGCCTGCACAAAGTCCTGACCTCGACCTGATAGAACATCTTTGGGATGAATTAGAGAGGAGACTGTGAGCCAGGCCTTCTCGTCCAACATCAGTGACTGACCTCACAAATGCACTTCTGGAAGAATGGTCAAAAATTCCCATGAACACACTCCTAAACCTTGTGGAAAGCCTTCCCAGAAGAGTTGAAGCTGTTATAGCTGCAGAGCGTGGCCGACAACATATTAAACCCTATGGATTAAGAATGGGACTCAAGTTCATATGTGTGTGAAGGCAGACGAGCGAATACTTTTGGTAATATAGTGTATATAGCAATCCTTAAGCTACATCCTAGAAACCACCTGGGCTATGAAAGCAAACAACTAAGCAATACTGAGAAGTTGCTTAATCAGTGTGAACACTAGAAAAGTCATGAAAGTGACAAGATTGAGAGACAACAATTCTGGAGGGTTAATATTCACTGTGTGTGTGTGTGTGTGTGTGTGTGTGTGTGTGTTTGTGTGTGTGTGTGTGTGTGTGTGTAAACATCTTTGTAATCTGAATTTATTACCGATGAGAGCCGAGCAGCTGCGACGATCTCAAGAAAATGAAAAAGCGGAAATGAGAGGATGAGTGTGTGTGTGTGTGTGTGTGTGTGTGTTATTTTGATATGGTGATGTAGTGAAGCTTAACTAAGTTAAACTCAAGCTGGACTTTTGTTTTTGTTTATAACTGCCAGAGTTGCAAGCACCAAATTTCATCAGAAGACAGAACGACTGTGGTGTGTGTGTTTGTGTGTGTGTGTGTGTGTGTGTGTGTGTGTGTGAGAGAGAAAGTATTTGCCCCCTGTACGATATCTGCTGTGGCTGCATATTTTTTTTAAACTGAATGATTTCAGACCATTGAACAAAATTTTATTAGTTTTAATTTTTATTATTATTATTATTATTATTATTATTATTATTATTATTGTTATTGTTATTGTTATTGTTATTATTATTATTAATATTATTGTTATTATTATTGTTGTTGTTTTGTTGTTGTTGTTGTTTTGTTGTTGTTATTATTATTATTATTTTATTATTAATGTTAATATTATTATTATTATTATTATTATTATTGTTATCATTATTATTATTATTATTATTATTATTGTTGTTGTTATTATTATTTTTATTATTATTAATACTATTATTATTATTATTATTATTATTAGTAGTAGTAGTAGTAGTAGTAGTTGTAGTAATAATTTTAAATGATGTTAAAATATCCTCTATGTATTAATATAAGAATTGTTTTTGCCTTAAATTGTGCAACATTATTTATTTATTTATTTATTTATTTATTTATTTATTTATTTATTTATTTATTTATTTATTCATTCATTCATTCATTCATTCATTCATTCATTCATTCATTCATTTATTTATTTATTTATGTAGAGAGGATTCTAATAAGACCTGAACTCATAAATCAGATTATTTAGACGCTCTACTTATACAGAGATTACGCTGATTACGTCACCACAGGTTTAGCTTACTAAGCTAACACAGTTAGCCTCAGGCTGATACAACCCGCTAGCACGCCAGCTAACGTCTCCCTCCGTGTACCGAAAACAGTTAAACTGTCCCTGACGAGCCTGAATTTACAAATAAACCACACTCGTATAATTACACCTTTATACAGATTACACATCGATGAGAATTTATTTACATGTGAAAGGAACTCTGTTGGTTGCTCCACATTTGTACGCAATATTTGTAATTTTTTGTGTCAAGTTGGGCTGCACTGAATGCTGGGATTGCCTTCAGCGCTAAGGAGGCGTCGGACGCTCCCTCGTTATTCAGTCAGATTATCACTCAGAATTAAGGCGCCTCAGTAGGAGCATTTTAAGGGAACTAAGAATTTAGACACGCCCTCTTCTCAGGAGTGTAGGATGATGTAAAATGTGTCTGTGTAGAGAGATATAACTGTGTTTTTAAGGGAAGGATGAATTTCACTCTTTATCATATAATTATATATAGCCATAACATTAAAACCACCTCCTTGTTTCTACACTCACTGTCCATTTTATCAGCTTCACTTACCATATAGAAGCACCTTGTAGTTCTACAATTACTGACTGTAGTCCATCTGTTTCTCAACATGCTTTGTTAGCCCCCCGTTCATGCTGTTCTTCAATGGTCAGGACCCCCACAGGACCACCACAGAGCAGGTATTATTTAGGTGGTGGATCATTCTCAGCACTGCAGTGACACTGACATGGTGGTGGTGTGTTAGTGTGTGTTGTGCTGGTATGAGTGGATCAGACACAGCAGCGCTGATGGAGTTTTTAAATACCGTGTCCACTCACTGTCCACTCTATTAGACGCTCCTACCTAGTCGGTCCACCTTGAAGCTGTAAAGTCAGAGACGATCGCTCATCTATTGCTGCTGTTTGAGTCGGTCATCTTCTAGACCTTCATCAGTGGTCACAAGACGCTGCCCACGGGGCGCTGTTGGCTGGATGTTTTTGGTTGGTGGATTATTCTCAGTCCAGCAGTGACAGTGAGGTGTTTAAAAACTCCAGCAGCACTGCTGTGTCATCCACTATATAAACTGTGTATATCCATGACCTGAGGTTGAATTTTACATAACTGTGTTGTGGAGCACGACCAAAAACCAGCAATTTAAAGCTGAATGGGAATGAATTTGATCCAGAAAGTCTTTATTTGCAGAATTTGTTGCTAAATGTTGTGCAATCAGGTGATATAGGTGTTAAATAACTTCACAAACGTGTTTTCTTGTGCAATATCACAATTTATTAGATCACAAATCATTCCGTACGACAAATATTCAATAACAGAGAGGATCAGACGGGGGCAATTATTTCTCCACAGCACTATAAGATTCTTTCTGCCAGAGCAGATCGATCAATCTACCTTCCGACCGGCGTGCCTGATTGATCACAGCTCTATTTTTATCTCTCTCTAATAGGGCCGCCGTTGTTTCATGTCATCGATTCTTTCCTTTTATTGTACGCTAGCTGAAATAAATTACACCCATCCCATTTCTTTTGTTCTCTCTCTCTGCAGAACTCATAAAGCCACTGCAGGAATCATCACGCGTTCATCAATCTCACGCCATTCGTCTTACAGTAGCTACGGGGTCGGATCGTGGCGGGTCATGTGACCCCAACCGGGGCCTCTAATTGGCTAAAGAGCGTTTATTGAGGAGAGGCTTCGTATCTGTATCGAAAAAAGCGAGACGATCCGTCACTGTCGCTCCACACAGGGGAATAAGAGCAATTTAACATGCACACACACACACACACACGCACACACACACACACACACATAAACAAACATGTACACACACACACACACACACATAAACAAACATGTACACACACACACACACACATAAAAACATGTACACACACACACACACACATACAAACATATACATACATAAACACACACACACCCACACACACATAAATACAAACATGTACATACATAAACACACACACACCCACACACACATAAATACAAACATGTACATACATAAACACACACACACATGCAAACATGTACACACACATTTTATGTACTTCAACCAGTTGCTAACAGTTGTAATAAATCAATCATATAAATGAAATTCTATGCTTCTATTTTTGCAGCAACAGTTTAGGGAGGACCTTATAGCTCTATAAACACATGAAGGAAAGCTTGATTTAAAAAAAAACAAGAAACTTCAGTGTCCTGTACAGAGCCCTGACCCCTGTCCCACTCAACAGCTCTGGAATGAACCAGAACACCAACATTAGCGCCCAACCATAGAAATGCTGTCATTGTCTGATAGAATGAGCACAAATCCCCATACACAGACAAACTTCAGAGTCTTGTGAGAAGCCTCTCAGAAGAGACTTGAAGTCACTCTGTTTTAATGCTGTTTGTTTTTGATATGGGATGTCCAAAAGGTCATGGTCAGGTGTCCAAATACTTTTGGCCGTATAGTGTATCTTTTTTCAGTCTTGGGGGCCCATAATGGACCATGAAGTAAATGGACTTGGAGTAAGTGGACGCTGGCGCATTTGGCTGCCGCTACCGTTACCGTATTTTACCGTATTTTATTGTATTTTTATCGTTTTTCGTTTTCATCTTTTTACACACCTTGTGGATCTATTTCTTTTATGTTACTTTTGATACTTTTATTTGTGCTTTTGATACTTTTTGTTCTTTCTACTGTACATCGCGTCTGCGGCCGGTGGTGAACGGTGGATGAGTTTTCCTGGGATCGGCACGATGTTGAACTATTCCGTTGACCAGCTGAGGAAGTTCAACAACTGCACTACTCCATCGTGTATTTCAGTCATCAAACAGCTTGGACTCCTTCGCCGGCCTCGTTATATTCACAGGGGCTCCCGGAGAAAGCTTGTTTATCTTCGAAACGGTAACGCTATTCCATCCTTCTGGTCAGCCGTGCGCACTGTCGCTCCGCAAACACGTCATCAGAGCGCTGCTGCCTTGCACACCAGTAGCGGTGTAGTCTCCATGACAACGCTGTCCACGGAGTGGGATGGGAAACACGGAGTGGACTTAGCAAATCTCCGTTCTCTTCCTCGTTCCTCACAGCCAACTACACAACAATACCACTTGAAAATGGCATTGCTTAATGTTCGTTCACTCAACACAAAAAGTACTGTACTCAGTGAATTTATATCTGACAGTGAACTAGACTTTTTCTGTCTCACTGAAACTTGGCATAAACCCTTGGATTATTTTACGTTAAATCAGACCACGCCAATGGGATACTCGTATATTGATGAACCTCGTATGGAAGGGCGAGGTGGTGGTGTTGCTGCAGTCTATAGGGATGATATTAAAATAACCACTTTGTCTTTTCCTGCTGCTCTTTCTTTTGAACACCTGGCTTTCAAGTTGTCAGGGCCTACTCCTCTGGTCACTGCTGTAGTTTATCGTCCGCCAAAGCCAAACGCTTCCTTTCTCTCTGATTTTTCAGATTTTTTAACCCAGCTTAGTGCCCTCTCATCCTCTGTACTGCTTATGGGTGATTTTAACATCCATATTGATGACAACAACTGTAAATTTGCCAGGGAATTTTTGGAATTGTTACAGTGTTTTAATTTCACACAACATATACATTTTCCAACTCATAAAAAAGGTCATACTCTTGACCTTGTCTGCTCTACTGGTGTCCTAGTTCATCAGCCGTCCAGCCATGACCTTACTGTCTCTGATCATTTGACAATCATCATGGACATTGAGGTCACTAGGCCCATCACTAGAGCTAAACGTAAAATATCCTTCAGGAATCTTCAATATATCTCTCCCTCTGCTTTCTCAGATTCTCTTGTTAAAAAGATGTCTGTCTGTCCTGTACTGTCTAGTAATTCATCTGACCTTGTCGATTACTATAATGACATACTCGCCTCATGTCTTGATGAGCTGGCTCCTTTGAGAACCAAATTTGTTTCATTTAGTCATTCTGCACCATGGTACACAATTGAGCTTCACCAAATGAAATCCCGTAAACGCCAGCTTGAAAGACTTTATAAGAAAACCGGTCTAACAGTACATTATCAGATTTATTCTGATTATCTTCAACATTACAAAGACGCTCTTACGGCAGCCCGATCCACTTACTATTCCGAACTCATACATGCTGGATCAACAAATCCTAAGACTCTCTTTTCCACAATAAATAAACTTCTCAAACCAGTTGACAATACTACCAATTCCTTTACAGTTGACAAGTGTAACTCTTACCTCTCATTTTTTCAAACAAAAGTTGAGAATATCCACAATTTTCTGACAGTTTCCCCTGTCATCTCTGTTTCTCCGCCTATCTCATCTCAATTTATTACCCAGCCTCTGTCTCAGTTCTCACCTGTGTCTCATTTGGACCTATCTGAGATCTTAACAGGGATGCGAAGCTCCACTTGTGTTTTGGATCCTGCTCCATCAAAACTTGTTAAGGGTTGTTTTCCAGTTATCTCATCACTTATCACAGAGATAATCAATTCCTCTCTTAGTTCTGGCTCAGTCCCTCAATCACTCAAATTGGCTGCTGTTACTCCCATACTTAAAAAACCTGGACTTGACTCTAACATTATGAGTAACTTTCGGCCCATTTCCAATCTTCCATTTCTGTCGAAAATACTGGAACGTGTTGTTGCCTCACAGCTCAAAGATCACCTAAATTCCAATAATCTATTTGAATCATTTCAGTCTGGTTTCCGCCCCCAGCACAGCACTGAGTCAGCCCTCCTCAAAGTCACAAATGACCTTCTTCTTTCCTCAGACTCTGGACAAATTAATATTCTCGTCCTCCTTGATCTTACTGCAGCTTTTGACACCATTAATCACTCCATTCTTCTGTCCCGCCTTGAATCCTCTGTCAACATCACTGGTACTGCCCTTTTGTGGTTAAGGTCATATCTCGTAAACAGACAACAGTTTGTTAATATCAACAATTGTAGTTCTGCCATTGCTCCACTGTCCCAAGGCGTTCCCCAAGGCTCAGTGTTAGGTCCCCTTTTGTTTATTCTTTATATGCTCCCCCTTGGTGACATCATACGTCGGCATGGTTTACATTTCCACTGCTATGCTGATGATATTCAGCTTTACATCTCCTCCAAATCCATTAATACTGAACTTCACTCCACTCTGACAAATTGCATCACTGAAATGAAATTGTGGATGAAAGCTAATTTCCTCAAATTAAACTGTGAAAAATCAGATATGATCATCGTAGGTCCTACAACCCTGGCAAAAACCACAAAAAATTTTCAAATTACCATTGATAATGACACTTTGTCTCCGTCTTCTAACATCCGAAATCTTGGTGTAATTTTTGATAGCAACCTCTCTTTTGACCGCCATGTAAATCACATCACCAAAACTGCTTTCTTTCATCTAAAAAACATAGCACGTCTACGTCCATCACTCTCCTTTTCTGCCGCCGAAACCTTGATTCATGCTTTTATTACATCCAGAATTGATTATTGCAATAGCATCCTTTATGGTACATCTAACAAAATCCTAAAAAAACTTCAGTATATCCAGAATTCAGCTGCTCGCCTCCTTACTCATACTCGCTCCCGTGATCATATTACACCTGTTCTACAAAAACTTCATTGGCTTCCCGTTGCTCAACGCATTCAATTCAAAATTCTTCTATTCACTCACAAAGCTCTCCATAATCAGGCCCCATCCTACCTCACCGACCTGCTCCATCAGCACATTCCCTCCCGTAGCCTTCGCTCTTCTGAGGCTAACCTACTGTCCATACCCTCTAGGACCAAGCACCGGACCTGGGGTGACAGGGCCTTTTCCATAGCTGCTCCATCTTTATGGAATGCTCTCCCCAAACACCTACGAGATTGTCCTGACCTGTCCAAATTCAAGTCACTTCTCAAAACTCATCTATTCAATATGGCATTTAACTTGTAACAACACGAAATAAATGCTTTTATTTTTGCTATTCTTTTTAATAGTTTTTATACTTAGATCACGACAGAAATGTGAAGTCCTAGATCCTAAAACTTGTAAAGTTTTCAGTTTCCTGATTGCATGTAAATCTGTCCTGTTTCTGTCTAATTTTAAGAAATTGTTCTATATTTGTTGTTCTCTCTCATAATTTAGCTAATTTTTAATGAACTGTCTTATGCTGCTCTCTTTGTTTTTATCTTAATTATTCTTGATGTTGATGTACTATTTTGATTTTGTACTATGATTTGTATGGTGTATGTACGTATTTGTTTTGATTATTTGTCTTATGTAAAGCGTCTTTGAGTATCTTGAAAAGCGCTATATAAATAAAATGTATTATTATTATTATTATTATAGTAATACAAAGTTTACTTGACTGTGAACACTGACACCTATTGTAACTTCCAGCAGCATTTAACGTATTTTCATCTATAGTTTATTTATTTATTTATTTATTTATTTATTTATTTATTTATTTATTTATTTATTTATTTATTTATTTATTTATTTATTTATTTATTTATTTATTTATTTATTTATTTATTTATTTATTTATTTTTACTTTTTAAGAAAATGTAGAAGTTATTTTGAAGTTTTTATTTTCTGATGTTCTTCAATCATTCAGTCTCAGAAAAAGAACATTTGCTGAAATCAATAAAATCCCAAAATTGCTAGGTGTAAGAACATTTGACACACACACACACACACACACACACACCTACACCTACACACACACACGGTTGTAATTCACGAGTCGTTGCGTGTGATTGTAAGATTCATTGCCGTGTCATGTGTAACTCAAACATATCGACACTTCTGCCATGTTTCTGCTTGTGTGAGCGATTTCACCACAACTACGTCTGAGAGTGTGTGTGTGAATGAGTGTATTTGTGCATATATATATACAGTGTATCACAAAAATGAGTACACCCCTCACATTTCTGCAGATATTTAAGTATATCTTTTCATGGGACAACACTGACAAAATGACACTTTGACACAATGAAAAGTAGTCTGTGTGCAGCTTATATAACAGTGTAAATTTATTCTTCCCTCAAAATAACTCAATATACAGCCATTAATGTCTAAACCACCGGCAACAAAAGTGAGTACACCCCTAAGAGACTACACCCCTAAATGTCCAAATTGAGCACTGCTTGTCATTTTCCCTCCAAAATGTCATGTGATTTGTTAGTGTTACTAGGTCTCAGGTGTGCATAGGGAGCAGTTGTGTTCAATTTACTAGTACAGCTCTCACACTCTCTCATACTGGTCACTGAAAGTTCCAACATGGCACCTCATGGCAAAGAACTCTCTGAGGATCTTAAAAGACGAATTGTTGCGCTACATGAAGATGGCCAACGCTACAAGAAGATTGCCAACACCCTGAAACTGAGCTGCAGCACAGTGGCCAAGATCATCCAGTGTTTTAAAAGAGCAGGTTCCACTCAGAACAGACCTTGCGTTGGTCGTCCAAAGAAGCTGAGTGCACGTGCTCAGCGTCACATCCAACTGCTGTCTTTGAAAGCTAGGCGCAGGAGTGCTGTCAGCATTGCTGCAGAGATTGAAAAGGTGGGGGGTCAGCCTTTCGGTGCTCAGACCATACGCCGCACACTACATCAAATCGGTCTGCATGGCTGTCACCCCAGAAGGAAGCCTCTTCTGAAGTCTCTACACAAGAAAGCCCGCAAACAGTTTGCTGAAGACATGTCAACAAAGGACATGGATTACTGGAACCATGTCCTATGGTCTGATGAGACCAAGATTAATTTGTTTGGTTCAGATGGTCTCAAGCATGTGTGGCGGCAATCAGGTGAGGAGTACAAAGATAAGTGTGTCATGCCTACAGTCAAGCATGGTGGTGGGAATGCCATGGTCTGGGGCTGCATGAGTGCAGCAGGTGTTGGGGAGTTACATTTCATTGAGGGACACATGAACTCCAATATGTACTGTGAAATACTGAAGCAGAGCATGATCCCCTCCCTCCGGAAACTGGGTCGCAGGGCAGTGTTCCAGCATGATAATGACCCCAAACACACCTCTAAGACGACCACTGCTTTATTGAAGAGGCTGAGGGTAAAGGTGATGGACTGGCCAAGCATGTCTCCAGACCTAAACCCAATAGAACATCTTTGGGGCATCCTCAAGCGGAAGGTGGAGGAGCGCAAAGTCTCGAATATCCGCCAGCTCCGTGATGTCGTCATGGAGGAGTGAAAAAGCATTCCAGTGGCAACCTGTGAAGCTCTGGTAAACTCCATGCCCAGAAGAGTTAAGGCAGTTCTGGGAAATAATGGTAGCCACACAAAATATTGACACTTCAGGAACTTTCACTAAGGGGTGTACTCACTTTTGTTGCCAGTGGTTTAGACATTAATGGCTGTATATTGAGTTATTTTGAGGGAAGAATAAATTTACACTGTTATATAAGCTGCACAAAGACTACTTTTCATTGTGTCAAAGTGTCATTTTGTCAGTGTTGTCCCATGAAAAGATATACTTAAATATCTGCAGAAATGTGAAGGGTGTACTCACTTTTGTGATACACTGTATATATATACAGTGTATCACAAAAGTGAGTACACCCCTCACATTTCTGCAGATATTTAAGTATATCTTTTCATGGGACAACACTGACAAAATGACACTTTGACACAATGAAAAGTAGTCTGTGTGCAGCTTATATAACAGTGTAAATTTATTCTTCCCTCAAAATAACTCAATATACAGCCATTAATGTCTAAACCACCGGCAACAAAAGTGAGTACACCCCTAAGAGACTACACCCCTAAATGTCCAAATTGAGCACTGCTTGTCATTTTCCCTCCAAAATTTCATGTGATTTGTTAGTGTTACTAGGTCTCAAGTGTGCATAGGGAGCAGGTGTGTTCAATTTAGTAGTACAGCTCTCACACTCTCTCATACTGGTCACTGAAAGTTCCAACATGGCACCTCATGGCAAAGAACTCTCTGAGGATCTTAAAAGACGAATTGTTGCGCTACATGAAGATGGCCAAGGCTACAAGAAGATTGCCAACACCCTGAAACTGAGCTGCAGCACAGTGGCCAAGATCATCCAGTGTTTTAAAAGAGCAGGGTCCACTCAGAACAGACCTCGCGTTGGTCGTCCAAAGAAGCTGAGTGCACGTGCTCAGCGTCACATCCAACTGCTGTCTTTGAAAGACAGGCGCAGAAGTGCTGTCAGCATTGCTGCAGAGATTGAAAAGTTGGGGGGTCAGTCTGTCAGTGCTCAGACCATACGCCGCACACTACATCAAATTGGTCTGCATGGCTGTCACCCCAGAAGGAAGCCTCTTCTGAAGTCTC
This sequence comes from Trichomycterus rosablanca, assembly GCF_030014385.1. NCBI lineage: Eukaryota > Metazoa > Chordata > Actinopteri > Siluriformes > Trichomycteridae > Trichomycterus > Trichomycterus rosablanca. The sequence goes on along the minus strand of NC_085988.1, from coordinate 83,360,945 downwards.
TACACAAGAAAGCCCGCAAACAGTTTGCTGAAGACATGTCAACAAAGGACATGGATTACTGGAACCATGTCCTATGGTCTGATGAGACCAAGATTAATTTGTTTGGTTCAGATGGTCTCAAGCATGTGTGGTGGCAATCAGGTGAGGAGTACAAAGATAAGTGTGTCATGCCTACAGTCAAGCATGGTGGTGGGAATGCCATGGTCTGGGGCTGCATGAGTGCAGCAGGTGTTGGGGAGTTACATTTCATTGAGGGACACATGAACTCCAATATGTACTGTGAAATACTGAAGCAGAGCATGATCCCCTCCCTCCGGAAACTGGGTTGCAGGGCAGTGTTCCAGCATGATAATGACCCCAAACACACCTCTAAGACGACCACTGCTTTATTGAAGAGGCTGAGGGTAAAGGTGATGGACTGGCCAAGCATGTCTCCAGACCTAAACCCAATAGAACATCTTTGGGGCATCCTTAAGCGGAAGGTGGAGGAGCGCAAAGTCTCGAATATCCGCCAGCTCCGTGATGTCGTCATGGAGGAGTGGAAAAGCATTCCAGTGGCAACCTGTGAAGCTCTGGTAAACTCCATGCCCAGGAAAGTTAAGGCAGTTCTGGGAAATAATGGTGGCCACACAAAATATTGACACTTCAGGAACTTTCACTAAGGGGTGTACTCACTTTTGTTGCCGGTGGTTTAGACATTAATGGCTGTATATTGAGTTATTTTGAGGGAAGAATAAATTTACACTGTTATATAAGCTGCACACAGACTACTTTTCATTGTGTCAAAGTGTCATTTTGTCAGTGTTGTCCCATGAAAAGATATACTTAAATATCGGCAGAAATGTGAGGGGTGTACTCACTTTTGTGATACACTGTATATATATATATATATCTGTGTGTGTATGTGTGTGTGTGTATGTATATATATGTTGTGTGTATGTGTGTGAGTGTGTATGTGTATGTATATTTGTGTGTGCATGTATGTGAGTGTATAGGTGTGCATGCATGCGTGTGTGTATGTATGTGTGTATAGATGTGTGTGTAAGTGTGTGTATATGTATATTTGTGTGTGTGCATGTGTGTGTACATATGAACATGTACAGTATGTGAGGGTATAGGTGTGTGTGTATGTTTATGTGTGTGTAGGTGTGTGTGTATGTGTATAGATGTGTTGCGTGTGTGTGTGTGTGTTTAAGATTGTGTGCGTGCACAGATCTGTGTGTATATAGGTGCGTGTGTACAGGTGTGTATGTATATGGGTGAAAGACGAATAGGGTGTTCCAAGTACCAAAAAAATAAAATGGTTAAATTGTATAATTTTTTCATTTAATATCGTGCACAAATGTGTCACCTATGTAAATATGTATTTTTTTTCTCAGCATTTTGCTTATTTGATAGTTTTAGTGTTGTTGACACACAACAAGGGCACAACAATGTCATTCAGTGCAACGACTAATTTATGAAAAAATACACACACAAGGAACAATCTTAGCCATTTGAAATGTATAAGTTTAGTATATCTCTTACAAAAGATTTAAAACCTCAGAAGAAACTGTACTTACTCTGTTTTGAATTTTCTGTGCATTGTTTGTACTCTAATGCATCTTGGGATTTTATTTATTTGTATACAAGATGTTTTTGCTACACATTCTATTCTATTTGAAACCCAATCAAACTCCGTTTTCTATGAAGCAGGCCTGGGTTCTCTTGCATTCACATGAAAAAAAATATATAATAATTACTTATTACAGTTATTTTAAGCAAATGTTTTTGTTGCACTGTATGATGGTTTTATGTTGCACTGAATGACATACTCCAAATTATCCTGTTACATCAGAATATTCATGACTTAATTTGTTTTTAAGTTCTTTATTGATTAAAGTAGCAGCAGTAGAATGAAATTATGCCACACCAGTGGCAAGTATGTGTTATAATATTACTACATCATGAGTTTGCATGTTCTCCCCGTGTCTGCATGGGTTTACTCCGGGAGCTCCGGTTTCCTCCCACAGTCCAAAAACATGCAAGTGAGGTGAATTGGACACACTAAATTGTCCATGACTGTGTTTGATAAAGCTAATGAACTTTGTGTGAAGATAAAGTACCGTTTCCTGTCATGAATGTAACCAAAAGTGTAAAACATGACGTTAAAATCCTAATAAACAAACAAACTACATCATGAAAACAGTAAGGCAATCAAAAACGTAAACTTTATTCTGAAATAAAACAAGAAACTTGCATAAAAGTGATGTAACATAAGATCATTTGAAGTCCTGTCATAGCATGAAAAAATGGTTGCTGTTAAAGCATTTCAATATACAGTATTCATAAAGCATTTTAATATTAAAACATAGCTAATGAAGCCATCATAACAACTTGTAAGGCACCAGAACAGTGTGGAAGTGTGGAATTTGTGTCATAACACGTGAAAAAGTTGCTGCAGTAAATCTAAATTCATTCAGCCGTGAAAACCATTTGAAGTCACATTTTATCTTTTGTTGTTAACCTTGAGGTTCTTGCTGTACATGGCTTTAGTTCTGCGATTATGATTTTGACATCAGACTTAAGGTAGTAAATTTCATCAGGTGGATTTGGCCACACAAAGGAATTTCTGTTTCAATTTTGCTTTAAAAAATAATTTTAAAACATTAAAAAGTCAGTATAACAATGTCATTGTCAATTTAGTGCAACAGCGAAATTCTGTTGCACTGAATGACTGTTGTTGTACTGAATGACAGAAATTTTACTTTAGCACATTTTACAGTTATCCCAGTGGTTAGCAAAAGCTAACATTGACCTTAGCTCAAAGACATTTCTACACATATTCACATTTAAATGTTAATAACCTTGTTTGTTTACAAGAGTAACCGTAATATTACGTTTTCTGTGTTGTACTGAATGACACTCAGTTTTGTTCTTTAATGGACTGTGTCAGTAAAAAGACATTTTTATCAAATAATGTTAAAATGCATTGACCTCGTGTGTGTGCTGAAGGGTCCCCAGGTGTCTTCTTTTGTTGTTATAATTGGTCACATGACTGCAGTAACTTGATCAAATATTAAAATAAGGCTTTTTATTAACGTTGTACTGAATGACAACTGAAGATTGGGAAAATGGGGTCTGAAAGTGTCTTGAATATTATTAATATTAAAAAACACATCTGATTGAATATTATTTAATATGTCACACATGACATTTGTACAATTATGCCAAAGCAGTAAATTTTAAGTTTTACTTTAGATTAATTAGTTTTTTCTTAATGTTTTATTACTTAAAGAGGTAGGGGGACCGTTGCACTGAATGACATTTTGGGGGTTTCAAGGGTTATTTTTTC
>NC_085988.1:83325111-83347611 GCF_030014385.1 Trichomycterus rosablanca | reverse complement strand
ATGATCCACCACCTAAATAATACCTGCTCTGTGGTGGTCCTGTGGGGGTCCTGACCATTGAAGAACAGGGTGAAAGCAGGTTAAAAAAGTATGCAGAGAAACAGATGGACTACAGTCAGTAATTGTAGAACTACAAAGTGCTTCTATATGGTAAGTGGAGCTGATAAAATAAACAGTGAGTGTAGAAACAAGGAGGTGGTCATAATGTTATGTCTGATCGGTGTAGGTACAGACTACTGTAGCATTAGAGGAATTCTCTGTACTGAAGGTAAAAGTAAATAACGGTGCATTAGAGATAAACGCCGTGCTGTTACCTTGGAAAAAATGGACGTAATAAAGTACAACAGTCCATTACAACACACAACATTTTTGAAACACTTTCTTTTAAGACTAGGTCAGTGGTTAAGGTAGTGAACTAGTGACCAGAAGGTCAATTCATGCCAAGATACTTACGTTGGGCTCTTGAGCAAGTCCCTTGATTGCATGAATTGCATGCAGCCAATATGGGGTACACGTTAGCTTTTTCTGAAATACTAAGATCCTTTCATTTATGTATTTATTTCTTCATTGTGCAGTGTTAGCCCAGCAGTTAAGGTAATGATCTAATGTTTAGAAGCTTGCTGGTTAAAATCCCAGTACTGCTAGATAACCACTGTTGAGACTCTGATCAGGCATAAAATTATGATCACCTTCCTAATATTGTGTTGGCCCCCCAACCTTTGCTGCCAAAAACAGCCCTGACCCATCAAGACATGGTCTCTACTAGACCCCTGAAGGTGTGCTGTGGTATCTGCCTTCTTCTCATAGTGCATCCTGGTGCCATGTGTTCCCCAGCCCGGCCGTCCACGTGATGTAAAAGAAAACGTGATTCATCAGACCAGGCCGCCTTCTTCCATCGCTCCGTGGTCTAGTTCCAATGCTCACGTGCATCATTGTTGGCGCTTTCGGCGGTGGACAGGGGTCAGCATGGGTCACCCTGAGTGGTCTGCAGCTGTGTAGCCCCATACACAACAAACTGTGATGCACTGTGTATTCTGACACCTTTCTATCAGAACCAGCATGAACTTCTTCAGCAGTTTGAGCTACAGTAGCTCGTCTGTTGGATTGGACCACACGGGCCAGCCTTCTCTTCCCACGTGCATCAATGAGCCTTGGTCACCCCAGTTTACCAGTTCCTTCCTTGGACCACTGCAGTACCACTGCTTGGACCACTCCAGGAGCACCCCAACAGTCGTCTAGCCATCACAATTTGGCCCTCATCAAACTTGCTTAAATCCTCACGCTCGCCCATTTTTCCTGCTTCTAATATCAACTTTGAGGATAAAATGTTCACTTGCTGCCTAATATACCCCCGCCCCCCCACTAACAGGTGCCGTGATAAAGAGATAATCAGTGTTATTCACTTCACCTCTCAGTGCTCATAATGTTATACCTGCTCTATGTATTCTGGTGGGCCAGAGCATTTTTAATTATTATTATTTTTTTTTTATTAAATGTAATGAATTAACCAAGGCAATGAATCATGGTAGGTGAATGGTGCCGGCTTCTAGAGACTAGATACAGTATAAAAAACGAAATAACTGCTTCCTAACTCTAACATTTAATTTAAATAATGTAATAAGGCGCGTACCGTGGGGTCTGGTGGTGTTTTATGACGGTCCGGCTGGTACACTGTAATTTCTTATTAGAAAGTACAAGTCAGTACAAGTACTGAGACTACCAAAGTGAAATGTTTTAAAAACAGTGTTTATTTCAACACTTCTAGCAGTGCAGTGTAGTGACGGGGGCGAGAAGGGTGACCGGATTAGACGGCCAATGGAGACAAATGTAGCGGGTTATCTCAAATTCTTTCAATTCCACGGCATCTGTAATAATAAGAAGGATTGAATTTGGGCTGATGATAAGGGCAAGCCGAGTTATCCACGAATCAAACCTCACCGGCGAGCTCATCAGGACAGATATTGACAGGAAGGCCGTCATTAGAGAATGAGCAGCGGGCGGCGGAGGTGTGGAAGGAAGCGATGGAGGAATGTAAATAGGATTATCTAGCGAATGCAGGGACTGACGCTTCAGTCGATGCAGGATTCATTCCAAGTACCTTTTTTCTTATGCATCCATCTTGTTTCTTTTCCTCCTAATTTCCGTCGCTTTCTTTTCTGTTGCATCTCTAAGCCCTTCCAGATGTTGCGCGCTTCCTCCACAAGGCCACATTTTGAATTATTGCAGCAGACTTAATCCACTTTGCTTTAATCCCTGTAGCCTGGACCAGCATCTTTGGAAGCTTCCAAAACCACAGACTCTCACACTTCACGCTAATAATAATCAATGACTGTGCTCGCGGGCTGCCATTCGGTCCAGCGGGGGCCGGGAATTGTGGGTAGGTGTGCGGTTCCAGGTTCTACTTTTCTCTTGGTTAATAGATAGCGAATAACGAACGGGGCGAGGGAGCAGGGGCGCAGAAGCTGTTTCAGCCCCGTAGGGATTTGAGATATGATGCGATTCATTTCTCTCGGCGCGATTGAAAGCTAAGCTGAAGAGAAAACGCTGGAAAAAAGCATCTCCTGCACAGGGATTTACAGAGCAACAAACGTCGGCGCGGAAGATGACAGGTTCCGCTTTGGAGTCCGACGAAAATGAAAGATCAGAAGACGGGCTGCGATCAGATCCCGAGCCAAAATGATGTGTGGTGCGGTGAGATACAGCTACAAAACGAGCATGAATGCAAGCCAGAGTGTTCTAGAAAACATAATTCCTCTTTCATATCACACAATTACTGGCGTGTAAAGACGGGAAGATAAAGAAAATAACAGACAGTAACTACAGCGTGAAACAGTGATAGCTTAGCGGTTAAAGGTACTGAATCTGTGATCAGAAGGTTGCTGGTACAAGCCCAGCCACTACTTTCAGGTTGTCAATGCTCAATTTTAGTCATGATTATATACAATTATGGCATAATTAAGCAATAGAACACAAGAGGGAGTGTGTTATCGCGAATAACATCACGGCTGTGATTTGGTAGATCATCACAGCCGTGATGTTATTCGCGATAACACACGACCTCGAGTGTTCTATTGCTTTTATACAACAGTTTTTACAAAATAAAGAAAGAAAACAAATAAAAGAAGCCCTGAATTTCATATTAAATATGCTTTAATATTGACAATACCTTCCGCCAGAAAGTAGTTCCACAACCAATATAAAGTTTAACACTACAAAGCAGACATCCCAAGTTGCAAAAACTCATTTCAGGGAGGTAAGAACAACAAGAAGAAGAAGGCAAGAACCTCCGAAGGGAAAAAAAGAAATAAAAAACCTCTCGCACACACCAAAGGCTATGGATGAAAACATAACTACTAGGAGCTGCTAACTGGGCTTAACTAACTGTTCGCGTTACAAACACATTAATGTTCCCTAGATTAGTGCTCTAAATTGTGTATCAGATCACGGATATATGTTCCGTACATAGTGCACTTGATAGTGAATTAGACAATTGGTTATGTTCCCTACACAGTGCGCTAGATTGTGTATCAGATAACGGATTTAAAACGCGACCGGGAAAAAAAGGCTGTGTCGCCTGCGTGCGTGTTTGTGTGCATGAAGCTTGTCGTTAATGGCAACGCATCAGCGGAGTAATACAGTTGTGGTGTGAAAAGACCGTGCTGTTATCACATATATTGGCACGGTTAGAACGCTTCTCAACCAATCAGATTGTAAGGTCGGAACTAACTGTTGTATAAATTCCAATAATCAAAGTCATAAAACCCAACAGGGTCACAAAAGCCGGTAAAATAGCAAAACAGGGTAAATATAAAAAGCTAACATCAGCCAGACCAGGGCACTAAAACAAATGTTAAAACAAGTAAAATATTAGTCAGGATATTATAATCAGTATTTAATATATTAAGAGCAAATAAGGTCCTCATATGAAAGAGGATCAATTGAACTTGTGTAGTAAATAAAGCAGGTGATTCAGTCTTTTCTAAGACTGGTGGGGTACGAACACGGCCGGATGTTGGACAGTAAAACCAACAATTTACTGGGTCAGTGTTATTACTTTTTATATGTTATTACTTTTTTATATTGGTGTTTAATATTTAGTACAAGTTTCCAATATTGGCTCATGTGTAAACAAAGCTGATACATTACCTAATTAAAAAAAATATATATTAATAAAAAAAAAATAAAAAATAAAAAAAAAATTATAATAATTAAATTACTTAATTAAAATGAAAAATTAGTAAAATAAAAAAAAGATAAAAAAAAAATAATAATAAAAAATAAAAAAAATAATAAAAATATAATAATAATATAGTAATAAAAATGTGTATTATTATTATTATTATTATTATTATTATTATTATTATTATTATTATTATTATTATTATTATTATTATTATTATTGTGGGCCGAGCTGCAGGCTACCAACCACTTCCTCAGGTGGCGGATAGAGGAACAACCTTCAGATATGGAGGTTTGCTGTGAAATAAGCAGGAATTTTACCTGACGAAAAAACAGTCGTGGATCAACAGCGGCAGAGCCAACAGAATGTGGGGGTGGTAGATGGGTGGTGCCGTCTACTGCTATAAAATGCCGTATTCTATGACGGTCTCTGTGATGTGGCGAGTCTGAGCCGCCACTACCAAAGCTCACATCACTCCCATGTTGAGGTCACATGTTAGGCGGTTTTCCTCATAGTTGGAAGCTTCCGGCAGACCTCTGTAGCCACGGTCAGCACTGGTTGACTTGGGTTCTTATCCTCGCCATCGGGTTCCTGTTGATCGTGGCAAAGTCTCGTGGGCTGTGGATTACTCAACCATTCCCCACGTTAATCTTCTTCTGCGTTAGTACGAACAAACGATTATTATTATTATTGTTATTATTATCATTATTATTATTTTATTATGGATAAGTAAGGTATCCTCATAACAGTACACTGCATGTGCAACTAACTAACTAAAAAAACAACCAAATAAATAAATAAATAGATAGATAGATAGATAGATAGATAGATAGATAGATAGATAGATAGATAGATAGATAGATAGATAGATAGATAGATAGATAGATAGATAGATAGATAGACGGACGGACAGACAGAGAAACAGACAGACAGACAGATAAATAGATAAATAGATTGCTAGATCAATCGATCGATCGATCGATAGATAGATAGATGGATAGATAGATAGATAGATAGATAGATAGATAGATAGATAGATAGATAGATAGATAGATAGATAGATAGATCGATCGATCGATCGATCGATCGATCGATGGATGGATGGATGGATGGATGGATGGATAGATAGATAGATAGATAGATAGATAGATAGATAGATAGATAGATAGATAGATAGATAGATAGATAGATAGATAGATAGATTGCTAGATCGATCGATCGATCGATGGATGGATGGATGGATGGATGGATGGATGGATGGATGGATGGATGGATGGATGGATGGATGGATGGATGGATGGATAGATAGATAGATAGATAGATAGATAGATAGATAGATAGATAGATAGATAGATAGATAGATAGATAGATAGATAGATTGCTAGATCGATCGATCGATCGATCGATGGATCGATGGATGGATGGATGGATGGATGGATGGATGGATGGATGGATGGATGGATGGATGGATGGATAGATAGATAGATAGATAGATAGATAGATAGATAGATAGATAGATAGATAGATAGATAGATAGATAGATAGATAGATAGATTGCTAGATCGATCGATCGATCGATCGATGGATCGATGGATGGATGGATGGATGGATGGATGGATGGATGGATGGATGGATGGATGGATGGATGGATGGATGGATAGATAGATAGATAGATAGATAGATAGATAGATAGATAGATAGATAGATAGATAGATAGATAGATAGATAGATAGATAGATAGATAGATAACATCCACTCCTCTGAGCTTCTGAACAGTTTAACTCTGTGTTTTGAACTTGGCAGGTTTGGTTAGTGGAAAGATGATGCATTTAAATTTACTGCATTTAGCAAACACTTTTAGGCAAAACAACTTAACAGGGGCCCAACAGTGACAACTTGGCAGAAATGGGGCTTAAACCAGCAACCCTTCGATTACTAGTACAGCACAAACATTTACATTTTCAGCATTTAGCAGACACAATCCAAAGCGACTTACAGTAAGGTGGCAGTATTTTGTCTAAGCAATTGAAGGTTAAGGGACCAACAGTGACAACCTGGCAGTGGTGGGGCTTGAACCAGCGACCTTTCGATTGCTAGTCCAGTACCTAGTACAGTGCTTCTTAAAGTGTCCAATTACATTTACGACATTTAGCAGATGCTTTTATCCAAAGCTTGCTCAGGGGCCCAACAGTGGCAACCTGGCGGTAGTAGGGTTGGAACCAGAGACCTTCTGATTGGTAGTCCAGTATCTAAACTGCTGAGCTACCACTTTAAACAAAAAGATCAACATATCATTGCAGGGTGTGTGGATATTTCTGCACTGAAGTCAGTAAATACAATACAATTGTTCAGGAACTGGTGTTGAGGACCTGACTTACTATTAGTATTCCAGTTCATCCCAAAGTTGATGAATAGGCTTAAAGTCAGGGCATAATTCACAACACTGGAGTTCATCCGCACTAGACTTATTTAGTCCTGTGTTAATAAACCTTGATCACACATCATTGTTAAAAATGTATGAAGGGTGTCCACATATTTTGGGGTAAAAAGCGTAAAAACACAATAATACCTAGTGAGATTGAAAATAACTTTAATTAATCACTAATTCTGATTTAAGTGACAAAGAAATGAAAGTGCTGTCAGTCGGCCAGAAATGATTCGCAAAGAGGAATTATTAATGAGTGACTCAGCAGTGAATCAATTTGATAATGGGCTTAATTGTAATTGTAGAGATAATTTACAGCGGACAAGGGTTTCTAATTACAGCGGCCACTCGTGCTGCGCTTTATTGTTTCTCCACTTGTGTGTAAGTGAAGTGTACGGCCCATAAAATAATGATAGAAATTGTATTTGGATTGAAATTACTTAATGCAGTTATTATCATATTAAACAAGACTATGATTTTTTTTTTTATACCGCCACAGACAGCGTGATCAGACCTGTAGCACCATGGGATTTAAAATCCAATTAAAATCCAATTACTGTAAAACCACAGAGACAAAATAATCATTTTTTCAACTCTTTCTTTTGTCTTTTACATTATAAGCTTTCTTGTTCCTAACAATTACAGAAAATAGATTTCTTACCACCATCATCAAGCTACAATTGATGAAAACCTCGGTCTGGCCAGCAGCCACATATAGATGTGAAGCCTGGCTGGTGAGGAGAAAGGAAAAATAAAGACATATTTAGGATTGTGAGAACAAAGCTGAAAATCTCATAGGGGAGGATGATTACCACTGAGCATGTGTACGAGATGGCCAGAACTGAAAAGAAGCTACCAAACCACATTATGTTTCTTTGGGCATGTGATGAGGTGCCCACATGATAACACTGAAGGATAAAAGCAACCCCAAACAGAGGGTATTGGAGAAAGCTGACTTCTGTGCAGACAACCATCACAAATCAATAACCGCATTTACAGAGCCATAAAATGTGTGCAGGAACATGCTATACTCAAGTGTTCTTTTATTACTCAAGCAGGCATTTTGACCAAGCAGTAGGAGTAGAAACTTTTACTTTTCCCTTAGGCAGGCAGGCGGTTTGGTCTGTAGAGCACCCGGACAGGCAGGTGACCCCACTGAGACCCTGATTGGAAATGTGGGCCACTGTAATAGACCACTACTCCACTTGAATGCTGCCTACCTCATTTTCAGTGCGCACAACATGTTGTTTTATACAGCGGTGCTCTAGTGCACTTGATGTTTAATAGCCACCCACTGTCTCAGGTCAGGGCTTGATATGAACTGGTTGGAATTATCTGCTTAGCCGCTGGTATTTTTATGGGCTAATAGCCAGTAGCATTCATGCAGTGCAGCTAAGATGCATCTAGTATCAACTGACTATTCATTTTTATGGAACACTTGATGCAATATGTTGTAAATTCAGGAAACAATTTAATAGCATCCAAATAGCTTGATAACCTAAATTACACTGTCATAGTCATTATACTGTATGTGGGATTGTTATGGAGTTAAGCTCATGGTTCAAACGTTTTTCGTACAAAACTCGTATTTGTAGACATGTCCAATTCCCCCTCCACTGCATTAACCTTTTCCTTGTCTAAGGAGGACTGCAGACCACCACACTCCCCCGTCAACACATGTAAAGCCATAAGTTTCCCACCAAGAGAGCAGCTGTAGCCTAGTGGTTAAGGTACTGGACTAGTGACCAAAAGGTTGCTGATTACAGCCCCACCACTGCCAGGTTGTAACTGTTGGGCCCTTGAGCAAGGCCCTTAACCCTCAATTTTTTAGAATGTATACTGTCACAGTTGTAAGTCACTTTGGATAAAAGCGTCTGCTAAATGGCAAAAATGTCAATGTACCGAGAGGATTCGTCCACTCTTAATTGAAGCAACTCTCTTCTAGCAGGTCTATACATAATGCCCCAGTCCCTTTTTTATTGTGCCACATGCATTTAAAATCTTTGTTCTATACTAGTAGTTTTACTATTTCCAGTTGAATACACATTCAAGGATTTGCAAATCATTGCTGTCTGTTTTTACATTTTATTTTTCAGCCGTCCCAAAACATTTGAAATTGGGTTTGTACCAATTTTAATAGTTATTCAAATGTTATTTGCAACAATTTGACATGTCCACTAAGGAAAGTATCATCTGGTTTGTGAGGCTGTCAGTTAATGTCTAATGTCTTGTGTATTCCTGCCTGTTCTTAATCTCCTGTTCGTTCTAATCACATATCTTGTATTTCTTACTTTGATTATGTGTGTGTGTTAGATGTTAGTTATACTTATGTCCATATACTTATGGTTTTAGGGTTAGTATTTCTCCACTGTACTGCTTAAGAGCTGAGCATGCAGTTCTGAATATTGTTTTGGCTAGTTTTGTTCTTGTTTAAAACCTAACAAATGGTGGAGAATGCGGGCATTGTATTGCCATAGACGAGTCAGTAGGGCATTTCTTGAGACGTGATGTGTGGATCTACGAGTCCGTCAAAATTCCACTTCTCCTAATGGCCAAAATTATTGTGGGTTTTCCATAGCCAGCATCACCAGCCTTTCTAGGATTCAAAGACTTCACCAAAATAAGATAACCAGGCTGAAATTGGTGTGTGGGATTATCTAAAGTGGAGTTTATGCTAAAGTCTTGGTTTCTCTTCCTCTGCCCTCATAATAAGCAAACTAATAAGCAGAAGTTTTTCAGGAAATCCACACTGAAGTCCGAAGAACTTAAATCTGAGCACCCATCACATTTGCCAAGGTTGAAATATAAACCCAAAATGTCAGCTAGGAAAATGAAGGAAATTATAAGCTGCTGGAACATGGGTGTGACGAGAGCCTGATATGGGTTGGAATTAAATGATGATGTGATAGAAACCTTCAAATGTACTATTATTTTTTAAATTGTTATTATTATTATTTTTTAAATTGTTATTATTATTATTATTATTATTATTATGCTATCTGTGTGAAGGATAATAGTACCTGAAGAGAAGCTTTAACTCCTGAATAATCATCTATAAATACTGAATATTCAGTTGTCATTACCAGGAGAATAATATTACACTTCTGACTCGTGAGAATCTAAAGCACGAGAACTCATGTAAGAAAACTCCAGCCGTCCTCACCATCTATCATCGCTACTACATGCCCGTAGCAATGATGGCGTCCCAGCGATACTCTGCCATTGATATTTATAATCGTCGTACAAGCTGAACTGACAGGACTGCTGTACTCTCCATCAATAAGAGCACTGCTGGCTGGCTGGTTTATTTTTATCAGTACTGAACCTCACTCCATGAGGACCTCACAGGGATACAATTACACCCACCTTCAGCTAAAGACTTTCACTGCCAACGTTTTCTGCACTAGAGACTACAAATATATATATATATATATATATATATATACTGTATATACAGTGTATCACAAAAGTGAGTACACCCCTCACATTTCTGCAAATATTTCATTATATCTTTTCATGGGACAACACTATAGACATGAAACTTGGATATAACTTAGAGTAGTCAGTGTACAGCTTGTATAGCAGTGTAGATTTACTGTCTTCTGAAAATAACTCAACACACAGCCATTAATGTCTAAATAGCTGGCAACATAAGTGAGTACACCCCAATGTCCAAATTGTGCCCAAATGTGTCGTTGTCCCTCCCTGGTGTCATGTGTCAAGGTCCCAGGTGTAAATGGGGAGCAGGGCTGTTAAATTTGGTGTTTTGGGTACAATTCTCTCATACTGGCCACTGGATATTCAAAATGGCACCTCATGGCAAAGAACTCTCTGAGGATGTGAGAAATAGAATTGTTGCTCTCCACAAAGATGGCCTGGGCTATAAGAAGATTGCTAACACCCTGAAACTGAGCTACAGCATGGTGGCCAAGGTCATACAGCGGTTTTCCAGGACAGGTTCCACTCGGAACAGGCTTCGCCAGGGTCGACCAAAGAAGTCGAGTCCACGTGTTCGGCGTCATATCCAGAGGTTGGCTTTAAAAAATAGACACATGAGTGCTGCCAGCATTGCTGCAGAGGTTGAAGACGTGGGAGGTCAGCCTGTCAGTGCTCAGACCATACGCCGCACACTGCATCAACTCGGTCTGCATGGTCGTCATCCCAGAAGAAAGCTGATGCACAAGAAAGCCCGCAAACAGTTTGCTGAAGACAAGCAGTCCAAGAACATGGATTACTGGAATGCCCTGTGGTCTGACGAGACCAAGATAAACTTGTTTGGCTCAGATGGTGTCCAGCATGTGTGGCGGCGCCCTGGTGAGAAGTACCAAGACAACTGTATCTTACCTACAGTCAAGCATGGTGGTGGTAGCATCATGGTCTTGGGCTGCATGAGTGTTGCTGGCACTGGGGAGCTGCAGTTCATTGAGGGAAACATGAATTCCAACATGTACTGTGACATTCTGAAACAGAGCATAATCCCCTCCCTTCGAAAACTGGGCCTCATGGCAGTTTTCCAACAGGATAACGACCCCAAACACAACCTCCAAGATGACAACTGCCTTGCTGAGGAAGCTGAAGGTAAAGGTGATGGACTAAACCCAATTGAGCACCTGTGGCGCATCCTCAAGTGGAAGGTGGAGGAGTTCAAGGTGTCTAACATCCACCAGCTCCGTGATGTCATCATGGAGGAGTGGAAGAGGATTCCAGTAGCAACCTGTGCAGCTCTGGTGAATTCCATGCCCAGGAGGGTTAAGGCAGTGCTGGATAATAATGGTGGTCACACAAAATATTGACACTTTAGGCACAATTTGGACATGTTCATTGTGGGGTGTACTCACTTATGTTGCAGCTATTTAGACATTAATGGCTGTGTGTTGAGTTATTTTCAGAAGACAGTAAATCTACACTGCTATACAAGCTGTACACTGACTACTCTAAGTTATATCCAAGTTTCATGTCTATAGTGTTGTCCCATGAAAAGATATAATAAAATATTTGCAGAAATGTGAGGGGTGTACTCACTTTTGTGATACACTGTATATATGTATATTAATAAAAAAAAACACAATGGATCCGACATGTAACCATGTAACCACGGTCCTCATGTAGAGTGCAAACACCCACACAGAGCTGATGAATAAACATCTTATTTAAGTGAAGGATGAAAAGAAATTGTGCATAGATATATTCAGAGCCATATTACCTGCAAAAAATATATGTTTCTAATAGTGTGATCATTAATATACAGCACAGCCGAGAGGTGTGGGTGTGAAAATGCTTCTATTTTACATTTTACTTAAATTTAATACAAAAGCAGCATATGAATTTGGGTGAAAAAATCTAAGAATTTCAAAATGTATTACTAATTTGCAAGACTGAAAGCATCAGAGATTTTATGGGAACTGAGCTTGACACTCAATATAATTGACCTCCTGCACAATGTAGGGTGACGTATGTCCACTGTCCAAACTTCACTTTTGGTTAGCTACGTATCTAGACATCTGATCTCCTCATTTAGTAGTTTTGGACATACATCAAGCTACATCGTACACAAGGCTCATTGCTGTTACTTCTTTATTTAATTTTATATATACATGTATTTATATATACATGTTTTTATGTATATATGTATTTATGTATGCATGTATTTATGCATACATTTAAGAAGTAATATCAATGGTCCTCTTAATAGCAATAGCAATGGACCTGTTAAAATGGGGTATGAAAAAAGCCAATCATTTCAGATATTTTGGATATCAGTTTAATATATCAGTTTCCAGCTTTCATGTGACCTATAATCTGTACAATTTAATTATTAAAAACCTAACTGATATTGTTTGAAGGAGAAAAAAAAAATAACAATAATAAAATTACAATAAAGTGGTTGCATTATAAATGGTAATGTGGCTGTGTTTAGAATGAACCAATCACATTCAAGTTCATGTTAAATAGTAGTAAACTATTGACTCCCTTTAAACATGGCCAATGCTTCATTTTACTCTGACAGTATATATATATATATATATATATATATATATATATATATATATATATGTATATATATATATATATATATATATGTATATATATATATATATATATATATATATATGTATATATATATATATATATATATATATGTATATATATATATATATATATATATATATATATTTTTTTTTTTTTTTTTTTTTTTTTTATGGCTGCACTATTGTTTTTTTAGAACGTGCAATTTATTCTGTGCAATATCCTAAGCCACTCAGGGCATGTGCAATACCCCACTACTACCTCACTGATGTGTGTTTTATAGTTTAGTCTTTATTCTTTCTATTTAAGATTCTTTCACATACGTGTGCATTGTGTATTTGTATATAATTTTTTTTGCTTCTATTCTTACTTATTGTATGTGTAAGCACAGTTGGATTGCTACTCAATTTCATTGTACACTGTGCAATGACAATAAAGGTATCTTATCTTATCTATCTTATCTTAGTCAGTACCTACCATCAATTACAGTGACTCTTCAAAAGCCACAAAAAGCTGACAGCTATCATATATCATGAAACGCAGTAAGACATCATCAACAAGTGAATAAAATATGGCGCAACATTACCAGACATTACCTGAACCTGGACGTCCCTCCAATATTGATGAAAATACAAAAGAAGCTGAAGACGAAAACTGGTTGTGAGGCTGCCAGGAGGCCTACAGCACTATTAAATAGAGCTGGGCGGTTCCTGAATCACCCGGGTTAATGATTCGAATCTTTGTACTGAATCAGTAGGAGTCCAAAATCTCAATTATCCCAGATCCTATGAGTCCTCTGACTGAAGTACACAAGGCGAGTGAGCAGGCTCACTGGAAACATCGCGGACTCAGATGATTTGGCTGAACCGACTTTACTCCAGTCTGTGAATCTAAGTAATAAGTAAAATATTTAAATAAACAAGCGGTTAACACACTGGTGTTTATTATGTGGCTGATTTAATGCACACGCTATTATTATTATTATTATTATCAGTAGTAGTGGTATAGATTAGTAATGCAGCATATTTTCTTGTAAGTGAAACAACAACAAAATATAGTTATATTATTATTAAAATGCAAATGCTTACAGGCTACTTTAGTACTGTACCACTTAAGGAGTATCATAGCCCTTTCCCATGATAATTTATTGACTGTTTGTTTTGGTGCCACTGTGGCTGCCTGACTGGGTGAAGTTACCATGCCAATTTGTTGTTGACCATCCCCCTTAAACTCTTGACCCATTAATATACCCATCTGATTAGTAGGTGAGTCCACCCCCCCTCTCCCGCATGATCAAGATCCGGATCACATTACTGAGTGACTCAGATTAACCCGAGTCCATAAAATGAACCGAATTTACCACCACTACTATTAAAGAAACTGCAGGAATTTCTGTTTAGTACTGGTTGTGTATTACATGTGACACCAACCTCCAGAAGTCTTCACATGTCTGGGCTGTGGTATATTTAGCATAAAAACAACACTGCGTCTCACCAAAAAAAAACAAAAAAAACAACAACAACAACTCTGAGTTCTGTGTACTTTATTGGCCTCCTATGAAATCCATACCACGAAGAAAAAATAAGTAAATAAATAATAGATGTCTGTTTTGCAAACCATGGGGTCCAATCACTTATCTTTTCTGGTCCTAATTTAAACAATTTGAATTTTTATGGTTCTTCTAACTCCTCCAAACCATCATCAGCTTCTTCTGAAGCATGATGCAAATGTTTAAGCTGTGTATCAAAGATCAGTGTGTTTAAAAAAAGAAAAGACAAGTGCTGTTCTGCTGTTCACATAAGAGACATTTGGGACTGTACAAACAAAACCAAGAAAAAAACACTGACATAAAAGAGAACAAAACACTAAACAGCTCTGTAACGGAACAAAGAACAAACAGAGAACCTTCTGTGAGACGGTGGAGGGAACTGATTGATATCAAACACTTTCAGAAATAAAAGCATTAAAACACATTTTTCATTGTCGCTGGAGTGGTTGGAGTGGTACCTTCAAGCAAACGTTTTATTTTATACATATAAAGAGCCATTTAAGATACACTACATGGCTGAATGTATGTGGACACCCCTACTAATGTAATGACTGAATGACAAAAGTTTAGGGGTTTTATCCACATCCATTGCTTACAGGTGTTTAAAATTAAATACATAAATTGGAATATATGGTTTTACATGTGGCAACAGTTTCAGAAAGACGCCCATTAAAACATAATTTGATAAATTTAGGGTTTGTCTGAACCTCGTGAGCTGCCTTGCTGCCTACTACTTACCTGATCAGCTGCCTCAATAGAAAGGATTCTAATAACACCTGAACTCATGAGGCAGATTATTTAGACGCTCTACTTATACAGAGATTACCCCGATTACATCACGACAGTTTTAGCATACTAAGCTAACACAGTTAGCCTCAGACCGTTCAAACCGACAGGCTGAGGCGGCACAACCCTCTAGCACGCCAGCTAACGTCTCCCTCTGTGTACCAAAAATGGTTAAACTGTCCCTGACAAGCCTGAATTTACAAATACATGACACTTGTGGGACACCTTTATCTAGTGCCAAATCATGATGACCAGAAGATTGGGTAGAGGCAACTGTGGTGATTACCCACAAGGCACAAACCGCTGACAGGTTGTTGGGCTGCCAAGACTCTGATGCCTGATGACATAAAGGCTGTGGCGTCTGATAAGAATCAAAAGAAACTCTGTTGGTTGTGCCGCATTTGTCCGCCATGTTTGTAGTTTTTTTTTGTGAGAAAAGTCGCGCCGCACTGAATGCTGGGATTGCCGTTAGTGCTGAGGAAGCGTCGGACGCTCCCTCGTTATTCAGTCAGATTATCACTCAGAATTAAGGCGCCTCAGTAGGAGCATTTTAAGGGATCTAATAATTTAGACACGCCCTCTTCTCAGGAGTGTAGGATGATGTGTCTATGTAGAGAGAGAGCTAGACACTAGGTCCTGGCATCCATATAAATGTTACCAACACATACCACCAAGTACACTTCTTCATGGCATCGGCATTTACTAATAGTGGTGGCCTCCTTCTGCAGGAGGTTCAGAAATGGTTTGAGAAACCACAACAAATGACAACAAAGAGTCTAAGGTGTTGATTCAGCCTCAAAATTAAACATCTGTGGGATGTGCTGGACAAACAGGTTGGAGCCAGATCACACAGGATTGTTCAGAAATGGTTTGAGGAACATGATGAAGAGTTCAAGGTGTTGACTTGGCCTCCACATTTTCCAGATCCCAATGCGATCCAACATCTGTGTGATGTTTGAACAAGAGAAACAAGTCCAATTCCTGGAGGCCCCAACTTACAGGACTTACAGGACCTGCTGCTAATGTTTTGGTCCCAGATACCACAGGACACACCCAGTGGTTCTGCAGAGTTCATGCCTTAATGGGTTAGAACTTTTTTGGTGGCATGATATTAGGCAGATGGTTCTAATGTTATGGTTGATCGGTGTGTAACACTAACAATTTCTGTGTGTGTGTTTAATATACAGATCAATGAGGCATAGCATATGGGGACAATAAGACTCATAAAGGAGACTAATTGAGACGATTGATTTGTGCACCGGGAGACAATTTGGT
This sequence comes from Trichomycterus rosablanca, assembly GCF_030014385.1. Classification (NCBI taxonomy): domain Eukaryota; kingdom Metazoa; phylum Chordata; class Actinopteri; order Siluriformes; family Trichomycteridae; genus Trichomycterus; species Trichomycterus rosablanca. The sequence continues at coordinate 83,331,369 of NC_085988.1, read as the reverse complement.
CCATCTAATGATCTTAAGTGAGTGACAGCGAGAAGAAGCAAGAGAGAGAGAGAGAGAGAGAGAGAGAGAGGCATTCACAAGGAAGTTTATTATTTGTGTAACAGTGGCAGTTGTAGCCTAGCAGTTAAGGTACTGGACTAGTAATAATGAGGTCACTGGTTCAATCCCCACCACTGCCAGGTTGCTGCTGTTGGGCCCTTAATCCTCAATTGCTCAGACAGTATACTGTCCCAGTACTGTAAGTTGCTTTGGATAAAGGCGTCTACTAATTGCCAAAATTTGTTTGCAGATGATGGTGGTTCCTCAACGTGTTAAATGCAGCAGATCTGATCAGCAGAAAGACCTCAGGAACTTTAACTAGGGCCAAATCATGATGACCACAAGCGTAGGTTGAGGCATCTGTGGTGAGCACCCACAAGCCACAAACCGCTGACAGGTTGTTGGGCTGCCAAGACTCTGATGCCTGATGACATAAGAGCTTTGGCATCTGGTGCAGACCAACAGAAGATCTTCTGGATCTAAGGACCCTTCACAACACACTCGGGACCTTTTTGAGTACAGGGCTGCATTGTCAAAGCCCCGTCAGGCCAGTCAAAGCACCCATGTAGCTAGCATGAGAGCAGTGGTAGTTCAGCACTTAAGGTCCTGGACAAGTAATCATAAGGTTCTGGGCTTAAGCCCTACCACCAAGTTGCCATTGTTGGGCTTCTGAGCAAGGCCCTTAACCCTCATAAGATATAAGTGTAAATGTTTACCTTTCCGCGACTCAACTGCTCTCAAAAGCCACAAATATATATACAGCGGTACCTTGTAATTCAACGTCCCCTAAACTCAAAATCTTTGAAACTCAACCCCCTTAGTCGAGAAATTTGTACCCTTAAACTCAACGTTTTCCTTAAACTCAACATGTGTGTGACCGCTGCTTTGTTCAGCGCTCGGCTTGAGCGGTGTGGTAAAACATCATCAAAGTGTGAATATGAGACGAATCTGTATTCGTGCAGAATAAGTGTCAGATCCAGGGTTACAGCTCCACATGTATCTGTGTTTATCTGGATTTTCCTCCCTGTTTCACTTTTAAACTTGTGTTACAGCTCGAGCTTCTGAGAAATGGTGAGAATCAGAATCAGCTTCTCCCAGAGTCTAAAACGCTTCTGGTTTAAAATAAAGCTTAACGTGGTTTAATGTAGTAAAAGAAAAACATAGAAACTGAACCTCTCTTAATTATTACTGCTTTTAAGTTATTTTCACTAATTAAGAAGCATAAGAAAACAATAAAGAAGTAAAGCTAAAGTGCAGCTTTTATTGTAGTTCAGTGTGTTTATATTATATATATATATATATATATATTTGTGTTATTTTCAGTGTATAAGAGTCACAAACAACCTCATTATTTTACGAGCCTAAAATATATGCAGTTTCACAGGACCATGGACGCATTAACAGGTTTCCCAAAAAAAATACCTTAAAACTCAACGTCTTTTAAACTTAACGTCACTCCCAGAGCCAACTGACGATGAGTTTCAAGGTACCACTGTGTAGTTTATTTTACACACCTGTTAGCACTGAGTGTTGCTGAGACATCTGATTTTTCTCATTTTTAATTAGGAGGACTGTCCACATACTTTCGGACAAGATTTGGACTCAGACTGTGGTTTGCTCGTGTAACGTAGACAGACATGAAAACAAAGGATGGAGAGAGACAGAAAATCTGATGTGAGGAAAATATTTCAAATAAAAAACAAAAGGATAAAATAGAAAAGATTGAGTGAGAAAAAAAGGTGAAAAAAAGGAAAATAATAAATAAATAAAAAAGTGGACAAGAGAGAAAATCTTTACATTGTGTGATCGCTACCAGAAAATCTACCTGACAGTTGCCATGGCGACGGGGTGCGGACGGGGTCCGACACCGGTCTGCGAGGCTGCACTTAATTGGAAAGCTTTTAGCCCGGGCACTCACACACACACACACACACACACACACACACACTTGCACAACATTCCATTACATACAGTGGAGTAGATGTGTAAGTGGTTACAGTGTGTGTGTGTGTGTGTGTGTGTGTGTGTGTGTGTGTGTTAAAAGCCAACCAATGCGTCCAGTTATTACAGGACTCAACCTTTAGCGTCTCTATACATCCACTCCGTCTCTCTCCAGCTTCCCGTCTCCTTTCATCTAAATTGGCTCGACACCTCGTATTTTTCTCCTTCACCTCGCCCGTCTCCCTCGAGTTTTCCTCGCCCTCCCGTCTCCTCCGTTTCTCCGTCACCTTGATGCTCCTCCATCATCTTTTATTTCTCCTGCTTTCCTTCATGCCTTAATATCCTCTTCCCACCTTATATCCATCTCTCTCGATCCTTCTGGGTGTTTCTGGCCTCCTCAATCGTCCCGTCTCCTGTCGTTCACGTATAAATCTCTGGTTCAGGTAGATACAGCGGGTAGTGTGGGTGCTGCACACTGAAACGGGTCCCGGATACTTGTGTTTAATCCTCATTAGATTAGGTCTGTCTGTCTGTCTGTCCGTCCGTCTATCATCTATCTCTGTCTATCTGTCATCTATCTGTCTGTCTATCATATTTCTGTCTGTCTATCATCTATTGTGTCTATCTTTCTATCTGTTTGTCTGTCTGTCTGTCATCTATCTGTCTGTCTATCATATTTCTGTCTGTATGTCGTATGTCTGTCTATCATCTTTCTGTCTGTCTATCTTCTATCTATCTATCACTCGATCCATCCATCCATCCATCCATCTATCTGTCTGTCTATCATATTTCTGTCTGTCTATCTATCTATCTATCTATCTATCTATCTATCTATCTATCTATCTATCTATCTATCTATCTATCTATCTATCTATCTATCTATCTCTGTCTGTCTATCTGTCATATATCTGTCTGTCTATCATATTTCTGTCTGTCTATCTATCTATCTATCTATCTATCATCTATCTATCTATCTATCTATCTATCTATCTATCTATCTATCTATCTATCTATCTATCTACCTATCTATCTATCTATCTATCTATCTATCTATCTATCTATCTATCTATCTATCTATCTATCTATCTATCTATCTATCTACAGTGTATCACAAAAGTGAGTACACCCCTCACATTTCTGCAGATATTTAAGTATATCTTTTCATGGGACAACACTGACAAAATGACACTTTGACACAATGAAAAGTAGTCTGTGTGCAGCTTATATAACAGTGTAAATTTATTCTTTCCTCAAAATAACTCAATATACAGCCATTAATGTCTAAACCACCGGCAACAAAAGTGAGTACACCCCTAAGAGACTACACCCCTAAATGTCCAAATTGAGCACTGCTTGTCATTTTCCCTGCAAAATGTCATGTGATTTGTTAGTGTTACTAGGTCTCAGGTGTGCAGAGGGAGCAGGTGTGTTCAATTTAGTAGTACAGCTCTCACACTCTCTCATACTGGTCACTGAAAGTTCCAACATGGCACCTCATGGCAAAGAACTCTCTGAGGATCTTAAAAGACGAATTGTTGCGCTACATGAAGATGGCCAAGGCTACAAGAAGATTGCCAACACTTTGAAACTGAGCTGCAGCACAGTGGCCAAGATCATCCAGCGTTTTAAAAGAGCAGGGTCCACTCAGAACAGACCTCGCGTTGGTCGTCCAAAGAAGCTGAGTGCACGTGCTCAGCGTCACATCCAACTGCTGTCTTTGAAAGATAGGCGCAGGAGTGCTGTCAGCATTGCTGCAGAGATTGAAAAGGTGGGGGGTCAGCCTGTCAGTGCTCAGACCATACGCCGCACACTACATCAAATTGGTCTGCATGGCTGTCACCCCAGAAGGAAGCCTCTTCTGAAGTCTCTACTCAAGAAAGCCCGCAAACAGTTTGCTGAAGACATGTCAACAAAGGACATGGATTACTGGAACCAGGTCCTATGGTCTGATGAGACCAAGATTAATTTGTTTGGTTCAGATGGTCTCAAGCATGTGTGGCGGCAATCAGGTGAGGAGTACAAAGATAAGTGTGTCATGCCTACAGTCAAGCATGGTGGTGGGAATGCCATGGTCTGGGGCTGCATGAGTGCAGCAGGTGTTGGGGAGTTACATTTCATTGAGGGACACATGAACTCCAATATGTACTGTGAAATACTGAGCAGAGTATGATCCCCTCCCTCCGGAAACTGGGTCGCAGGGCAGTGTTCCAGCATGATAATGACCCCAAACACACCTCTAAGACAACCACTGCTTTATTGAAGAGGCTGAGGGTAAAGGTGATGGACTGGCCAAGCATGTCTCCAGACCTAAACCCAATAGAACATCTTTGGGGCATCCTCAAGCGGAAGGTGGAGGAGCGCAAAGTCTCGAATATCCGCCAGCTCCGTGATGTCGTCATGGAGGAGTGGAAAAGCATTCCAGTGGCAACCTGTGAAGCTCTGGTAAACTCCATGCCCAGTAGAGTTAAGGCAGTTCTGGGAAATAATGGTGGCCACACAAAATATTGACACTTCAGGAACTTTCACTAAGGGGTGTACTCACTTTTGTTGCCGGTGGTTTAGACATTAATGGCTGTATATTGAGTTATTTTGAGGGAAGAATAAATTTACACTGTTATATAAGCTGCACACAGACTACTTTTCATTGTGTCAAAGTGTCATTTTGTCAGTGTTGTCCCATGAAAAGATATACTTAAATATCTGCAGAAATGTGAGGGGTGTACTCACTTTTGTGATACACTGTATATATCATCTATCTCTGTCTGTCTATCTGTCATCTATCTGTCTGTCTATCATATTTCTGTCTGTATGTCTGTCTATCATCTGTCTGTCTGTCTATCTTTCTATCATGTCTGTCTATCTATCTGTTTATCTATCACCTGTCTGTCTATCTGTCTGTCTATTATCTAGCTGTCTGTCTATATGTCTGTCTGTCTATCATTTATCTATATCTATCTATTTGTCTGTCTGTCTGTCTGTCTGTCTGTCTGTCTATCTTTCTATCATATATCTATCTGTCTGTTTTTCTGTTTGTCCGTCCATCAGGCATCATGCTTACATCTAGCTGATGTCTGTTTTAGGGACACCCTGCCCACACGTGTTACAGCAGCTTGGCTTCATAGTAGAAGAGTGCAAGTGCTGGACTGACCTGCCTGCAGTCCATATCTGTCTTCTATTCAAATATTTTAAAATGCAGTGCAATGTATCTCTCCTTTGTGCTTTCCTTGCCTTAATATCCTCTTCCCAATTTACTGTATATCTTTCCAGCTGCTCCAGTCATCCAGTCTCTCGTCCATATAAATCTTGTATAAATCTCGGGTTCAGGTGGATACAGCGGGTAGTGTTGGTGCCACACACTGAAAGGAGTCCCGTGTACTTGGGTTTAATCCTGATTAAGTTGTAGTAATAGCTTGAGACCGAGCTCGGCGAGACGTCTGCTTAACCCGCTATATTTATGTGGACCGTTATTACGATGATGATGATGTTTTCAGGACAGTGTGACATTTACTCAGCGGGAGCAGGCGGCTTTTTATTCCTGTACGATTTTATTTTTAATTGCCGCTCATTTTTAGTTGATGAAAACGTCCCATGGCTTATTTGAACAGCCTAGCGCGGCTCCTTAAAACTGATTATTCATCTCGTCTGAATGATAGAAACACTAAATTAAGACAGGATGGAAAATGATATATTTGCACTGACTCACCAGTTTGTACAGCTAATAAAACAGCAGCTTGAGGTGCACTGTGTGACCAAAAGTATTCAGACACCCGACTAAGAGCTTGCTGGACGTCCTATTTAAAAAAAAACAAATGCTATTAAATTAGATCGACCTTTATGTGTGATCTTTTCAGCTAGAACAACAGTCGCACTTCTGAGAAGTAGAAAGTACGTCTGTATGTATCTATCTATTTATTCTGTCTGTCTGCCTATATGTTTGTCTGTCTATCATCTGTCTGTCTGTCTGTCTGTCTGTCTGTCTATCTATCTATCTATCTATCTATCTATCTATCTATCTATCTATCTATCTATCTATCTATCTATCTATCTATCTATCCGTCTGTTTATCTATTCTGTCTGTCTGTCTGTCTATCTATTTAACATCTGTCTATCTATCCTCTATCTGTCTGTCTGTCTATCTATCAACGTCTATTTTAGGGACACCCTGGCCACATTCTGTATGTGTTACAAAAGTGTGGCTTCATAGTAGAAGAGTGCAGGTGCTGGACTGACCTGCCTGCAGTCCATACTTGTCTCCTAATAAAAAGACATAAAAAACAA